>NC_079436.1:43284743-43289743 GCF_903798145.1 Danio aesculapii
TAATCAGAATCAGAATCAGAATCAGAATCGGTTTTATTGCCAAGTGTGCTTCACACACACAAGGAATTTGTTTTGGCTACAGAAGCTTCCAGTGTACATAAAGTGACATGTGACAACACAAAATAATCTGAAAAAATAAAATAATAATAATAAAAAATGATGAACATTAAACAGATGCGGTTAGTGAAGAAACCTGGATGTTGAATTGTATGTACAGATTGTTATAAATATACAGGTTACAAGGTGCTGTGTACAAGTGCGAATGTAGAAAGTATTGCATTGTATATTGATATAAGGTGCTGTGTACAAGTGCGTATGAGAAAGTATTGCACATATTTATTGCACAGTAGGGGAATATTTAACTGTTCATAAGGTAGACAGCCTGAGGAAAGAAACTTTTCCTGTGTCTGGCTGTTTTTGTGCTTGGTGCTCTGAAGCGCCGACCAGACGGGAACAGTTCAAACAGGTAGTGTGCTGGGTGTGAGGCGTCCAGAGTGATTTTGCGAGCCCTTTTACTCACTCTGGAAGAGTACAGTTCTTGAAGTGTAGGAAGGGTAGTGCCAGTGATTCGTTCAGCAGTCCGGACTATTCGCTGTAGTCTACGGAGGTCGGTTTTGGCAGCTGAGCCGAACCAGACGGTGATTGAAGTGCAGAGGATGGATTGGATGACAGCTGAGTAGAACTGTACGAGCAGCTCCTGTGGCAGGTTGAACTTCCTCAGCTGACGAAGGAAGTACAGTCTCTGCTGGGCTTTCTTCACAATAGAGTCTATATGAGTGTCCCACTTCAGATCCTGAGAGATGGTGGTGCCCAGGAACCTGAATGACTCTACTGCAGCCACAGTGCTGTTCATGATGGTGAGTGGGGGGAGTGCAGGGGGGTTTCTCCTGAAGTCCACTATCATCTCCACTGTTTTGAGCGTGTTCAGCTCCAGGTTGTTGTGTCTGCACCATAACGCCAGCCGCTCCACCTCCTGTCTGTATGCAGACTCGTCACCGTTCTGGATGAGGCCGATAACAGTAGTGTCGTCTGCAAACTTAATGAGTTTGATGGAGGGGTCTTTTGCAGTGCAGTCGTTGGTGTACAGGGAGAAGAGCAGTGGAGAAAGAACACATCCCTGGGGGGCACCAGTGCTGATGGTGCGGCTGTCGGATGTGATTTTGCCCATTCTGACTAGCTGCTGTCTATCTGTCAGAAAGCTGGTGATCCATTGACAGACAGAGCTAGGAACAGAGAGCTGGGCCAGTTTGTACTCAAGCAGTGATGGGACGATGGTGTTAAAGGCAGAACTGAAGTCCACAAACAGAATCCTTGCGTAGTTCCCTGGTTTGTCCAGATGTTGTAGGGTATAATGCAGTCCCATGTTGACTGCATCATCCACAGACCGGTTTGCTCTATAGGCGAACTGCAGGGGGTCCAGCAGGGGTCCAGTGATGTCCTTCAGATATGCTAGCACCAGTCTTTCGAATGACTTCATGGCCACAGATGTTAAGGCCACAGGTCTGTAGTCATTGAGTCCTGTGATCTTTGGCTTCTTCGGGATGGGATGATGGTGGAGCGCTTAAAGCAGGATGGAACTTTGCGCTGTTCCAGTGATCTATTGAAGATATGGGAGAAAATGGGAGCCAGCTGGTCAGCGCAGGTTCTCAGACAGGCTGGTGAGACACCATCTGGCCCTGGTGCTTTCCTTCTCTTCTGTTTACTGAAGATCTGACGCACATTTTCCTCACTGATCTGAAGAGCAGGGGGGGAGAGGAAGATGGCTGGAGGTGTTGATGGCTGTGTAGGGCGATGGTCCGGGCTGTGTTGATGTGGTGTTGATGGCTGTGTAGGGCGATGGTCCGGGCTGTGTTGATGTGGTATTGATGGCCGTGTAGGGCGATGGTCCGGGCTGTGTTGATGTGGTGTTGATGGCTGTGTAGGGAGATGGTCCGGGTGGGTGTGAGGTGTCTGGTCATAGGTGTCAAACCTACAGTAGAACATATTCAGCTCGTTTGCAATATGTTTATTGCTGTCGATACTGGGGGACGGTGTCTTGTAATTAGTGAAATCTTTTAAGCCTCTCCACACTGATGCAGGGTCGTTAGCTGAAAACTGGTTTTGCAGCTTTTTGGCATAGCTTTTCTTAGCCACACCAATCTCCTTTGTCAATGTGTTCCTGGCCCGATTGTACAGGATCCTGTCACCACTCCTGTAAGCATCCTCTTTGGCCTGACGAAGCTGTCTGAGTTTTGGTGTGAACCATGGTTTATCATTGTTAAATGACAAGTAGGTCCTGGTAGGGATGCATAACTCCTCACAGAAACTGATGTATGATGTTACAGTCTCTGTGAGCTCGTCCAGATTCGTTATAAAGCTTAAATTTACATTAGACGTGATAACCGTGAAACCATGATTATTCTTCAGACTATATAATCGTACAACCAAAATCTATAATTGTTGCATCCATAATTGTTATGCAGTTCAAAACTCAACATATGAATGTGTCTGAATGTAGAAGAAGCGTACTTCAGCAATGCACTGATTTGTTGTGCTTTGAAATGCAAAAATAAAAAAAATAAAAAAGCCACATTGTACAATGCACTGATATTGTGTAGTTTCAAAATACAATATATTAACATTTTAATGTCGAAAAATACAATATGGGTGTCTTAAGGAGCAAAAGTACAACATATGGGCTCTTATATGCTGTTGTGTCCTCACTCATATTGCAAGTCGTATCACTCCAGCCCCTCATTTGGGATGCTTTTCATGAACTGGCCCCCATGACAAACTAATTGAATAGCCCTGCCATAGAGTAAAACAAACAGCAAAATGGGATAATGCAAGTTTGCATACTCCTGGTTGGAGAAAGACGAGTTTAAACAGTGGCTGAAACCTGTCGCTGGAAACAACCACGTAATTTATTCTTTCAAGCTTTGTTACTTCTGAGATTATCTGAGTTTTGTTGCACGGTTGTGCTCCATTCATCTATTTAACTACAACTGTTTATTAAGTTAAAGTTTGATACTGATTAGAACTTGAAGAAGCGACGAAGACTAAAAATATTCTGAGAAGGTCTTTAAAAAGTCTTAAAGGTATTGAAATTACCTTCAGGATTCCTGCATATACCCTGATACTGTAAGTAGCCACATTAAAACCACATGAACAGTGTATACCTACTACTGTCTAGTATGCATATTTCAGTGTTTCCCAACCCTGTTCCTGAAGGCACACAGACAGTACACATTTTCAGCCTCTTCCTAATCAAACACACCTGAATCAACTCATCGGAACATCAGAATAGACTCTAAACCCTGAAATGAATGGGTTAGATAAGTGAGACATCCAAAATATGTACTGTTGGTGTGCCTTCAGGAACAGGGTTGGGAAACACTGGCATATTTGATATTCATAGGTATGCAACTGCATTCTGATTGTTGTTTATCAGTGACAAAATTCACCTGTGTGTCTGCTGCATGTAAAATGAGAGGTTTTGTCTCATTATTCTATAGGTGTGTGTGCGTGTGTGTGCGCGTGTTTGTGTGTTTGTGTGTGTTTGCGTGTGGAGTGTGCGTGTGCGTGTGCGTGTGTGTGTGTGAGAGAGAATTGAAAAGTTCTGCTGAAATGAGTGAATGCCCTCCCTCTGACCCCTCAACAAGATGACCTACTTTTCTGACAGAACATTGTTCTTCTGTCGGGAAAGCGCCTCTCCTCTCCCTGTATTTTTTTTTTTACTCCTCATTTCTTTCAGGATGTAGTTCCACTGTAAGTAGGCTACTTTCTCTGTGTGTTTAGCATTCTACAATTAAAAAAAACAAGAGTGTAGTTTGCTCTCTTTGTTTTTATCCCAGGGTGTCAAGTGTGTCTGTTTACAAAGTAGATCTTACATCTGTCACAAGCACTCCAGGTTTGACTGTGTAGAAGCTCGAGTAGTGACTCTATTCCCGAAACCTAGTGAGCTGGGCTGTTTTATTATTTATATTCTTTCATAGTATTTAATAATTTTTTAATTAGCTTTTATTTTCTGTTTTCATTTCTATTTTAGCAACCATGTGATCTTTTTTTTTTTTCAAGTCTGCTTGAACTGTAAGTTGCTGAGACCTGTATTTCAGTATGTTGATTTACTTTCAACTGAAACGGAATGTTTAGTAGGGGGCAAGGCTTTCTTTTCACACATCATTCCCTCATAGCAAACTAACGGTAAGAGGGGCGTGCCTAAGAATATTGTGTCTGACATCATCAAACTGAAATCAACAATGAAGGACAGTCACTCCAAATGCATAAGGCAATGATCAGACTTTAATTGTTTTCTTTTAATTAACACTCAGTGTGTATTCATAACAATGTGTGCTAGCAAAATAAACATTGTACATTTTTCATTTCACACAGACGTCTACTTTTACTACTTCTACTGAGTGTATCTTTCATATTTTTATATTTTGTTTATTTATCTTCAGCTTAAATGTCTTTTAGTTGGTTTCTAAGGCAATTTTTTTAAATTGAAGTGTTATATTTAAGATATACAGTATTATGCAACCTTTGGCACTCTAACAGCTAATAGATAATACACCTACAAGAGAACATGTGGTCACCCCAGTTTGGTTATGCACTATTCTGTTTCATTTTTAAGTACAGTGGTTGCAGGCTTTACAAAAATTCTGGAAAAATTCCACAGAGATTTTGGTCCATATTGACATAACATCAATCAGTTGCTGCAGATTTGTCGGCTGCTCATCCATGATTTGAATCTCCCCTTCCACCACATCTCAAAAGTGCTCTATTGGATTTAGATCTTGTGACTGTTGAGGCCATTTGAGTACAGTGTACTCATTGTCATGTTTAGGAAACCAGTCTGAGATAATTCACACTTTATGACTTGGCGTGTTATCCTGCTGGAAGTAGCCATCAGACAATTAGCAACAATACTCAGGTAGGTTGTGGCATTGACATGATGCTCAATTGGTACTAATGGGCCCAAAGTGTACCAAGAAAATATCCCCCACATCATTACACCACCA
>NC_079436.1:43294743-43524743 GCF_903798145.1 Danio aesculapii
GTCTACACTATACAGCCTGGGGATGCACATATTTCGCCGACATGTATACTTGCAGTCTGTTCCGTTTGTGTATTGCACAAATGAGAGGGACTTCAGAGAGACGTCAGGGAGAGAATTGAAACATAACACCAGTGTTTCTGAACTAAAACAGGGTCTTTAGCCTCAGTTTTCACAGGTTGAAGATGCCAGAGTAGTGTGGACCCCAGGCATAATAGGAGAAAACATATTCATTTAAAACAAAACAAAAAAACGTGTTAGTGTAAATGGTACCTCTGTCGAGAGCACATCAATAAGAAAACAGTGACAAAACCCAAACATTTCAGCAATTTAGAGAGTTTTAAAAATATGAATATCTGCTGTTTACTCATCCTCAGGCCATCCATGTATACAGAAGGATGCTACTCCAAATGTGGAAGCAAATGGTCAGACTTTGATATAAGATTACCAAAACAAACTTTCTAGTGGATTAACAGGCAGGAAATAACTATTTACCTTAATGGTATGTTCACACCAGACACAGATAAAACATCAAGCGCGAGTGATTTACATGTTAAGGCAAAAAAAAATGATTTTTGCGAATGAGGCAGCGCGAATGATGTGATATGCGTGAATGAATTGGCACGAATGATGCATTTTGCACATTTGACCAGCTTAACGTGCAAATCACACGCAGACATTCGCACCGTGTTAACTAATCAGGAGCTTGCTCTTGTAGGGGCGTGATTATGACGTAGCACCTGCAGTTGGTGTCCCGAGGGGAAATCCTCCTGCCGACACTGGACAACATCTCATTAAACTGGGCTCAACACAGTCATAAAGTTCCCCTGAAAGCTGCCATCATCCTGTTATAGTTTCTGGAGAAGTTGATTAACTCACAGAGCAGGGTGAACCTCTGAAAGATCTTGTGGACTCAGACATGGTACCGAACAAATATATGCTGTTTTTCAGCCTTCCTAAAGCACAGCTACTATCTCAGTAAAATCCATGTTAGCCATTCAGCAACAAAGCTAGAGTCACCGGGCAGACAGATGACCTGCCTATGACGCGAATCCATGTCGAATTAAACGAATTTGATGCTTGAATGAAGCGAGTAAACTCAAAATGTTTCCGCGTCTATTTTTTGTGTGAATAGCATGATTTATTCACACATGCCACATCTGGTGTGAACACAGAGTGAGAATAACAATGTGAGCTAGCAAAATAAACATTGTCATTTTTACTTTGACTCTGGCTTTAAGCTCTGAAAAAGAGTCTTGAAAGAGGATGTATGAGCCAAACCTGTTTCTGCTCTTACCTGCAGAGTTTAACAGTAATCCTAATCAAACACACCTGAACCCACTAATCAACGGTTGGAGGCTTCACTAGAATTTTCCAGGCAAGTGTTTTCCAGCTGGTTTTAGCTAAACTCTGCAGGACATTGGCCCTTCAGGAGCAGGATTGGGCCCTCTTGACCCAGTGTGTTTATATGTTCATGTGTGTGTCCATTGAGCATTGTTTATGGGATGGTCTTTTGGGGTTTCCTGAGGTCAGCTCTATTTTCTCCTGCTCTTTCAGTCTCACACACACTCTTCAGGAAGAAGCGTTGATGGACGTATTTGCGGAAATGTCACCTCTCTTGCTCCGAAAGCTCAAATTGTACCCAGGAGGACGCATAAGTATGTACACTACTGTGAGAGTAACTCGCACTGGAGGGAATTTTGAGCTCTAATCAGTGAGGTCTTTTGAATGTAATTACATCTACTCGGGCGTCTTTTTTTTTTTTTTTAAGAAGCAGTCTACCTCCTTTCAGTTTTTACTGCCTCTTGCATCATTATTATTGCTCAAAGTATTACATTTTAAGGCCTTCTCGGCTTTTGTGCTTCAAACATGAATGATACCTGAAATTGTGGAGCTTTTAAAGAAAAGATGTGCTGCTTGGAGGTTCAGCAAACAAAATTACACTTAGAGAGATGTGCTAGTGCAGTAGCTTACCTTTCTATGCTATTAAACCAGGGGTATTTTTATTGCATACATGTTGACGATTCATGTTATGGTGTTTTTTCCAAAATTTTGGTACTGTCTTAGACAGAAAATGCCTTTAAGTGTATGAAGGTCTCTGTGTGGGTGAAATAAAATCATCTCTGTGGGTTTGTACTAAATTGTGTATTTTGTTTTGGTGGCAGGTTTAATGTTTCTTTCCAACCATCTAAAGCCTGTATTTACATTTGTGATAGATGTTGTTTTGAGAAACGCAAGTACATAAAGAAACACATCCTGAGACTTATTTACATTAAGATGGCTTATTATTAACATTAGTTATTGCTTAAACTAACAAAAGCAGTGCGTTTTGATACATTTTAACCTTGGTTTTGTTCATTTATTAGAAATACATTAATTTGGCTTCACATTGAGGACAAAGAAGGACTGTGATTGAATTCTTGTAATGTATTTCATCATATAAACAGTCTTTAGTTGCGAGTATCCACATCTTTAAGTGATTAATGGCCATTTGAAAAAAAAAAGTGTTTGTATGTATGTATGTGTGTATATATATATATATATATATATATATATATATATATATATATATATATATATATATATATATATATATATATATATATACACACATATATATATATATATATACACATATATATATATATATATTATATATAAATATATAAATAAACATACAGTCGCTGGCCACTTTGCAATCAGAACTGCCTTAATCCCTCATGCCATAGATTCAACAAAGTACTGGAAAATTCCTCAGAGATTTTGGTCCTTATTGTCATGATAGCATCACGCAGTTGCTGTAGATTAGTCTGCTGCACATCCATGATGCAAATCTCCCGTTCCACCACATCCCAAAGGTGCTCTATTGGATTGAGATCTACTGAGTGTGGAAGCCATTTGAGTACAGTGAACTCATTGTCATGTTCAAGAAGCCAGTCTGAGATGATTCGCACTTTATAACATGCCGTGTTATCCTGCTGGAAGTAGCCATCAGAAGATGGGTACACTGTGGTCATAAAGGGATGGACATGGTCAGCAACAATATTCAACACGATGCTCACTTGGTACCAATGGGCCCAAAGTGTGCCAAGAAAATATCCCCCACACCATTACAGCATCCTGAACCGTTGATACAAGGCAGGATGGATCCATGCTTTCCTGTTTTTGACACCAAATTTTGACCCCACCATCCGAATGTCACAGCAGAAATCGAGACTCATCAGATCAGGCAAAATTTTTCCAATCGTCTATTGTCCAATTTTGGTGAGCCTGTGCGAATTGCAGCCTCATTTGTAACATTGGTTGTTGTTTGTTTATTAGGAATACATTAATTTGGCTTCACATTGCATTAACTAAAGATGAAAGATACAGCTTTTGATCTTAAAGTCTCCCCGCAGTGACTGGTTATATCCCCAAAACTTATCTTTGATCATCAAAATTACACATTAAAACTATCCTGTGGAGAAAACGTCTTCATGCCTTAAAACGGCTTGAATGTAACTCTCCACCTTTACCTCATCTTGCATATGTGGAATGATGAATATTCAAATTAGTCCTAATTGGCGATATCAAATTAATTCAGCCAAACACATTTGAAGCAAAAAATAAATTAAATATGGTTTCAAATACATGGGGAAAAAACTGCTTAGTTTAAATGTTTTATTTTTTTTAATGAACGTTTTGAAGCATCAAAGTTTTGTGAATAAACACTCCAGTAGAGGGACTGAAATCTTTTAGATTAATTAAAAATATAAGTCCAGTTGTTTTCTGAGGATAAATAAGCTTCTATTGGGTTTGGAATGTCATTGAGTAAATGATGAAAGAATTTTCAATATGGAGCTAACTAGCCTTTTAAAATGACTGATGCCTTCAGCGATACACAGATCAGAAACACTCGTTGGCGTTCTGGTATCTTCAAAGGTGAAGCCACTTTGCTACTCAGCTTCTCATGGGATCTGAACCCCACTGACTTTGACAGTGCTGAAATCAATCATAAGTGTTTATCCACAGACACACAGGCCTCTGTGACTCCGTGTGCGAGTGTGGAAAGGCCTCTAGAGCCATTTGCAAGACACATCCCACACTGCACCTCTGGACCTCCACCATCTGCGCGTGTGTGTGCGTGTTTATGTGAAGGTCATTCTTTGATGTGACTTAAACTCAAGGCTCGACAGACCTCCAGAGTCATTCCTCACCCGCTGCCTGAAGAGTTTATGCTCCCGTATGTTTCAAATTAGCAGCACATCTGACATAAACATAACACTATCATTTAAACAGATACTTGCCGTAACCTTCAAATACGTTTAAATGCGTTTTCCTACCGCGTTAACGGGCACGGATCCCCTTCAGGCCAGTAACTCGACTCTCTGAAAGTCAAATACTGAGTTAAACACTTTGTTAAAAAGAAGTGTAATGTGATTCAAACTCTGTGCAGTCTAAAACCACAATTAAAGCCCTGACAGCTCTAACATTATCAAGAGTTAATGATTCAACAATGGTTAATTGAAGCTGTCAGTGCAACTTCATGTGCCTGGGCGTTTAAGCATAATGGAGGAAAAGAATACTAACGTTCATAACAAAAAAATGTCTTGAGGGGGGTGTGCGGGTTTTTTAATGTTTTTTAAAAGAAGTCTCTTAAGGCTGCAATTATTTGATTGGACACTCCAGTAAAAGCAGTAATATTGTGCAGTATTATTTCAGTCCAAATTAACCGTTTTCTTTTTTATATATGTTGAGATGTAATGGATTCGGCTTGGCAAAATGTTCAGAAGTTTTGTCTGTGAGGCTGTGAGAGGCTGAATATCGGATGAGGCCATGAGAGGGGGAACATCGGATGAGGCCGTGAGAGGGTGAACATTGGATGAGGCTGAGAGGGGATGAACATCATATGAGGCTGTGAGAGGGTGAACATCGGATGAGGCTGTGAGAGGATGAACATCAGATGAGAATGTGAGATATTAAACATCAGATGAGGCTGTGAGAGGATGAACATCAGATGAGGCTGTGAAGAGGATGAATATTGCATGAGGCCGTGAGAGGGTGAACATTTGATGAGGCTGAGAGGGGATGAACATCATATGAGGCTGTGTGAGGGTGAACATCAGATGAGGCTGTGAGAGGATGAACATCAGATGAGGCTGTAAGAGGGTAAACATCAGATGATGCTGTGAAAGGGTGAACGTTAGATGAGGGTGGACATCTGATGAGGCTGTGAGAGGGTGAACATTAGATGCGGCTGTGAGAAAGTGAACATTGTATGAGGCGATGAAAGGGTGAATGCTAAATGTATATTACTCATGTAAAAGCTGAGTAATTGAAGAAAAAAGCTTGAACATCAGATGAGTGTGGACATCTGATGAGACAGTGAGAGGGTGAACATCAACTGAGGCTGGGAGAGGGTGAACATTAGATGAGGTTGTGAGAGGGTGAATAAGTAATTGAAAAGGCTTGTAGTTGAAATAATAAGACAGAATTCCTAAAGGAAAAAACAAGCCTCTTGTGTTTCCTGTTATATTCCTCTGAAGATATATATTGGCCATGTAGATTGTAAAATAGCAAGTCTGCTTTGTTCAGTTGTTTACTACATTTGTAGTCACCTCCCTCAGTAGAACTTTCAGACAGCTGGATTTTATGTTTGTTCTCAATTTCCAATGAGCACAAATACATTACACACATGCACAGCCTTCACTGAGATTTGTATCTGTTTGTGTTTAAGTGCGTCTCAGCGACTGTATTCCCACACTATAATGTCTGCACATATTGTTTCACTCAGAGTTGAGCAGAGACCTGTTCAGTCAGCTGTCACATGCAGAAAAGCTTTCCAAGAGTCGAGAGCTAGGCAGTGTAAAAAAAGAAATGTTATGTTTATGCTATACAAGTCATGATCTAGTTATTTGTTTATATTTTTAAAGAAGGACTGTGGTTGAATTCTTGTAATGTATTTCATCACACATACAGTCTTTAGTTGCCAGTATTCACATCTTCAAGTGATTAATGGCCATTTGAGGGAAAAAAAATATATATATATTAAAAAAAAAAAAAAAAAAAAAAAAAAAATATATATATATATATATATATATATAAGTAAATAAATATACACTCATTGACCACTTTATTAGGTATGCCTTACTAGTACTGTGTTGGACCTCTTTTGCCTTCAGAATTGCCTTAATCATTTGTGACATAGATTCAACAAGTTACTGGAAATATTTCTCAGAGATTTTGGTCCATATTGACATGATAGTGGCTGCATGGTGGCACAGTGCGTAGCATGCTTGCCTCACAGCAAGAAGGTCTGGTTTGAGCCTCAGCTGGGTCAGTTGGCTTTTCTATGTGGAGTTTGCATGTTCTCCCCGTGTTGGTGTGGGTTTCCTCCGGGTGCCCCGGTTTCCCAACAGTCCAAAGACATGTGGTACAGGTGAATTGGGTAGGGTAAATTGTCCGTAGTGTATGTGTGTGAATGAGTGTGTATGAATGTTTCCCAGTGATAAGGAAATCTTCTATTGTCCAATTTTGGTGAGCCTGTGCAAATTGTACCCTCAGTTTCCTGTTCTTAGCTTACAGGAGTGGCACCCGGTGTGGTCTTCTGCTGCTGTAGCCCATCCGCCTCAAGGTTCGATGTGTTGTGCGTTCAGAGATGCTCTTCTGCATACCTCAGTTGTAACGAGTGCTTATTTGAGTTACTGTTGCCTTTCCATCAGCTCGAACCAGTCTGGCCATTCTCCCCTGACCTCTGGCATCAACAAGGCATTTGCTCCCACAGAACTGCCGCTCACTGGATATTTTCTCTTTATCGGACCGTTCTCTTTGAACCCTAGAGATGGTTGTGCGTGAAAATCCCAGTAGATCAGCAGTTTCTGAAATACTGAGACCAGCCCGTCTGGCATCAACAAACACACCACATTCAAAGTCACTTAAATCACCTTTTTTTTCCCATTCTGATGCTCTGTTTGAACAGCAGCAGATCGTCTTGACCGTGTCTACATGCCTAAATGCATGGAGTTGCTGCCATGTGATTGGCTGATTAGAAATTTGCATTACCGAGCAGTTGGACAGGTGTACCTAATAAAGTGGCCGTTGAGTATTTATGTATATACAATAAAGATACATGTATATATTTAATGTGCATGCTATTGCCAATAACAGATATGCTGAATACTGTTTGAAATAGTGGGAGAATAAAAACATTTTAGCTTCTAATCTATCTAAAAATATATATAAGCCGAATCAGATTGATGGCAATAATAAAACCAAAATGGATGTAGATATAAATTCTTTCTCCATAGTGTTTGTTTTGTGTTTATGCCTTTATGTTTATCTTCTCCGAGAGGTGTTGAGTGCACAGCAGCATTTGTCACTCTTTCCATTTGCGCACTTACAGCAAACACTGGACTGCCCAAAATAATGTGGTCTATCCATTTCAGCAGGAAAGCATGGTTACCACGGCGATACTGATTCTTATATGCTCTAATGGCGACTGGAGGTCTTTTAAAGTACATTAAAACCGACGTTATCACAACTCCTCGCATCACATGCACACTGCTCTCAGAACAAATTATGACCGGCGATGAGACCATATGTCTCCAAATCTCCTTTCACGAGCCAGAAGCTGTTTACATATTGATATTAGATGCTGCATTATATGCCCGGGTGAAATGTTCATTCCTTTTATGAAGATATCTGTCAGAGAGAAAGGTTTTATCTGCTCATATCTATCTCTTTTTGTGTATCAGGGGTTTTAAAAGCTTTGCTGCGTGTCTGTACAGAGTGATTTTGCATCCTCTGGATGTGCCATTTCAGTAATGACTCCTGCAGATCATAACAGTCATTATAATCAGACTTCTCTTATTCTGCAAATCTCTCTAGTGAGCGCAAAATGAGGCTGTGAGAGGGTGAATGGCAGATGAGATAGTGAGAGGATAGATTTCAGGTGAGGCTTAGAGAATGAAGGTCAAATAAGGCTGTGAGAGGATGAATGACATGAGACTGCGAGAGGATGAATTTCAGATTAGTTTATGAAAGGATGAAAGTTGTCATACAAAGCTGTAGAGGATAAATGTCTGGTGAGGCTGTGAGAGGATGAATATCAGAGGAGGCTGTGAGAGGATGAATATAAGATGATGATGTGAGAGAATTAATGTTAGATAAGGCTGTGAGAAGGTGAATGTCAGATGAGGCTCTTATAGGATGAACGTCAGATGAGGATGTGAAGGGATGAATGTCAGATGAGGCTGTGAGAGGATGAATGTCAGATGAGGCTGTGAAAGAATGAATGTCAGATGAGGCTGTGAGAGGATGAATGTCAGATGAGGCTGTGAGTGGATGAATATCAGATGAGGCTATGAACGGATGAGCATCAAGATGAGGATGTGAGTGGATGAAGGTCAGATGAGGCTGTGAGGATGAATGTTAGAAGTTTTTGAAAGAGTAAAAAAGTCTTCATACAAAGCAGTAGAGAATGAATGTCAGATGAGGCTGTGAAGGGATGAATGTCGAATGAGGCTGTGAAGGGATGAATGTCAGATGAGGATGTGAGTGGATGAATGTTAGATGAGGCTGTGGACGGATGAATGTTAGATAAGGCTGTAAAAGGATGAAAGTCAGATGAGAAAGTGAGTGGACGAATGTCAGATTAGGCTGTGAGAGGATGAACATCAGAAGTTTGAGAAAGGATAAAAGTTGTCATACGAAGCTGTAGAGGATGAATGTCTGATGAGGCTGTGAGTGGATGAATGTCAGATGAGGCTGTGAACGGATGAACCTCAGATGATGATGTGAGTGGATGAATATCAGATGAGGCTGTGAGAGGATGAACGTCAGATGAGGCTATGAACGGATGAACGTCAGATGAGGATGTGAGTGGATGAATGTTAGAAGTTTGCGATAGAATGAAAGTCTTCATACAAAGCAATAGAGGATGAATGTCAAATGAGGATGTGAGTGGATGAATGTTAGAAGTTTGCGATAGAATGAAATCTTCATACAAAGCAATAGAGGATGAATGTCAAATGAGGATGTGAGTGGATGAATGTTAGAAGTTTGCGATAGAATGAAAGTCTTCATACAAAGCAATAGAGGATGAATGTCAGATGAGGATGTGAGTGGATGAATGTTAGATAAGGCTGTGGAAGGATGAAAGTCAGATGAGGATGTGAGTAGATGCATGTCAGATTAGGCTGTGAGAGGATGAACGTAAGAAGCTTGTGAAAGGATGAAAGTTGTCATACGAAGCTGTAGATGAATGTCTGATGAGGCTGTGAGAGGATAAACGTCAGATGAGGCTGTGAGTGGATGAATGTCAGATGAGGCTGTGAGAGGATGAATATCAGATGAGGCTATGAATGGATGAACGTCAGATGAGGATGTGAGTGGATGAATGTCAGAAATTTGTGAAAGGATGAAAATGTTCATACAAAGCTGTGGAGGATTAATGTAGGATGAGGCTGTGAGAGGATGAACGTCAGATGAGGATATGAGAGGCTGTCAGATGAGGCTGTGAAAGGATGAATGTCAGATGAGGATATGAGAGGCTGTCAGATGAGGCTGTGAGAGGATGAATGTCAGAAGAATGTGAAAGGATGAAAGTCTTTATACAAAGCTGTGGAGGATGAAAGTTGGATGAGGCTGTGAGAGGATGAACGTCAGATGAGAATATGAGAGGCTGTCAGATGAGGCTGTGAGAGGATGAATGTCACAAGAATGTGAAAGGATCAGCAGATCATGCTCATCAGATCAAAGTCATCAGATAATACTATGGTGGATGTCAGATGAGACTGAGAGGATCTGAGAGGAGAAACGACATGAGACTACGAATGAATTTAGGATGAGACTGTGAGAGGATGAACATTGTCAGATAAAACTGTAAGGATGAAGATCAGATGAGGCTGTGAGAGGATGAATGTACCTGCAGGAGGACTCTGAATGGACTAATCTATTATGAGGCTGTGAGACCATGAATAACTGTGAAAGAATGAACATTCAATGAGGCTGTGAGAGGATGGGCGTCAGATGTTGTGTTAAAGTGTGTTCGGCCATTAATCTTTATCGATGATGAATTTACAGTGAAGTGCACTCTTGATTGTGACGCACTTTCTTGACCACTAAACTGCAGCCATTATAGAGAGCTGGAGAAAAATAATGGGGTAAATTAACTACTAAGTGCCCACTTAAACAGCATGTGTTTTTGTAAGCATGTGTATTTACCTGTGAAAAGTCCTTTAAATGGATCTGGTTTCAGCACTTCACTCTTACAACTCTTTTCTGCTCATTTAAAGTAATAAAAGAGACACATTATTACTGTGCTGTCATTTTCATCCATGGTATGGGTGTATTGATTATTTTGACCTGATTCTGGAGCGTTGAGCTCACAGCTGGTAGATAAAAATGCCAGGAGGAAGTGGAACAGTGTTGACAGAAATGATCTTTAAAAGGACACTCCAACCAAAAATGAGAATTCTGTCACCCTTTTGTTGTTCCAAACCTCAATGATTTCCCTCTGTAGAACACAAAAGAGGATATTTTATAAATGCCGCAGTGTGTTTTCTATTGTCAATTCAGAGTACTGCAATTTTCCACGCATTTTTCATAAAAAGTTAAATAGGTTTAGATTGACATAAGGGGTGACTGAATTATAATCTTTGCTAGAGTATTCCCTAAAGAGGCTTCATGTTATTAATTAGATGTTTTAATATTTAATATTAATATAATTAATAAATATTAATTATATTATTAATCCTAAATATCTAAATGCAATTTTTAATGGGAGCTAATTGTGGTGACTGTACCAACTCGAACCTACCCATAAAAGAGAATGCATTTTTAAAATACTTCATGAATCATTTTGACCTTTGCGGATGGTCCCAAAGTAATTTTTCTAGCTGAAATTGTATCTATTTTTAATGTGTTTTAATTAATTATAAGCATTTATCATACACACACATACATACTGCATTTATTCAGAACATAATAGACTTGCTAGTGTAAAAAGTAGTTTGCCCTTGAGTTTGGGAGAAAAGTGTGGTTTCAAAAATAGATCACATTTATTTTGTTAATGCTTCTAAGCTGTCTCGTTCAGGAAATCTAGTATATACTAAGTATATTCTCAAGCACTCTTGGAAAATCATAATTCTCATAAATGTGCTGGATGTTCTTTTTTTGCCATGCTGCTGTAATTTATGGTGATCAATCAGATTCAAACTGCTGTATGAACTATTGAGTGCTTTGTTTGCTAGATAAGCCTGTAAGGGGATGAATGTCAGATTGCCAAGTGAACCTCGGATGAGGCTGTGAGAGGGTGAATATCAGATGAGGCTGTGAGAGGGTGAATATCAGGTGAGGCTGTAATGGAATGAAGAGCAGATGTGGCTGTGAAAGGGTGAATATCATATGAGGCTGTGAGAGTGAATATCAGGTGAGGCTGTGAGTGGGTGAACTTCAGATGAGAATCTGAGATGTTGAAGATCCGTTGATGCTGTGTGAGGGTGAATATTAGATGAGGCTGTGAGAGGGTGAACATCAGATGAGGCTGTGAGAGGGTGAACATCAGATGAGGCTGTGAGAGGGTGAACATCAGATGAGACTGTGAGAGGTTGAATATCAGATGAGGCTGTGAGAGGGTGAACATCAGATGAGGCTGTGAGAGGGTGAACATCAGATGAGAATGTGAGATGTTGAACAACAAATGAGGCTGGGAGAGAGTGAAGATCAGATGAGAATGTGAGATGTTGAACATCAGATGAGGCTGTGAGAGGGTGAACATCAAATGGGGCTGTGAGAGGTTGAATATCAGATGAGGCTGTGAGAGAGTGAACATCAGATGAGAATGTGAGCGGGGGATTATCAGATGAGGCTGTGAGAGGGGGATTATCAGATGAAGCTGTGAGAGGATGAACATCAGATGAGGCTGGAAGAGGGTGAACATTAGATGAGAATGTGAGAGGTTGAACATCAGATGAGGCTGTGAGAGGGTGAACATCAGATGAGGCTGTGAGAGAGTGAACATCAGATCAGGCTGTGAGAGGGTGAACATCAGATCAGGCTGTGAGAGGGTGAACATCAGATCAGACTTGATAGAAATTCAACATTAGATGAGAATATGAGAAATTGAATCTCAGATGAGGCTGTGAGAGGATGAACAACTCCAGATTTCATAGGTTTGCATAATAACTTCCTCAACGCTGCAGGTCACACAAACCTTTCTACACTTGAGTGCTAAATAAGCTACTCTGAGTGTTCTGAGGGTGTGTGTGTGTCTGTGTGTGTAATTCCAGCGAGTCTCTTAGTCTGATGTGAGGGTTATGCCACTGTTTTAAATGGCTCCAGCTGTTGGCAGTGAAAGAAATAATCTCTTGATGGGGTCAGAGGGACTTCCTGTTCGTCTCGCACAGTATGTATGTGCGCACATGCCCTGGTTAAAAAAAAGAAATTTGACAGGACTGAACAAATGTGTTTAAGTCAATGCAGCTGACAATGGAAATGTAATTTTACACAGGTACTGTTACTGCCGTGTCAGCACACACACACACGCACACACATGCTCACACACAGGCTCTCTTTGTTCATCTGGGCATTGTAATGCATTTAGATGGTGCAAGGTTATTCTTTTAGCCTTTCCGGAAACATTACAGCAGTTCTTCATTGATTCTCTTATTGGATTAAATGGCTCCATGGTGTTGATGTATTTGTGTGTTTTTGATGAGTTTGTATTGATTGGCGTATGTTTTAGATCAGGTCTAAGTGGTTCGGTTCAGTCCAGTCGTGGTTTTACAATGAATATTTGACTTTTTACAATGAATATTGCCACTGTTGAATCTGTATCACCAGTTTAAATGTGAGAAATGTATATTTTTGTCTTTGTTGTGGTCTGAAGTGTGATGGGATATGGAGACCTGGATGCTTTGAAATACAGTTAACCAATGCAAAACAAGCATATATGGAGACGAGTGTTGTGATTTATGAGAAAATGACTGGGCCAGTTGGTGGTCAAGAAACCAACGAGTTTTACTGCTTAATAATTTTGAAAAAACATGATTTATATATTTTTTTTACAAAGAAATCTAATTTTATTGTAGCTTTCTAGAAATTAATCATAACTGTAAACTTCATAATAAGCCCTGATAGTTTTATCTACACAAAACATTCTTCCGTCTCTGATATGAAACTAAGCACTTCACACATAATAGACAAAATGTTAGTTAACAAAACCTTCTTAAAGGGACAGTTCTCCCAAAAAATTACTTTACTCACCATCAAGTGATTATAAACCTTAATTTTCTTTCTTCTCTTCAACTAATCAAAAGTTTTTTTGAAGAAAGCCTAAAACCGGTAACCATTGACTTCCACAGTAAGAAAAACAATTGCTATGGAAGTCAACGGTCAGCATTCTTCAAAATACCTTCTTTTGTTTTCGATGAAGAAACATGATATTCATTAATTAGTTTTCTTTTAGGCTTAGTCCCTTTATCAATCTGGGGTCGCCAGCATCCATACACACTCATTCACACTTATACACTAAGGACGATTTAGCCCACCCAATTCACCTGAACCGCATGTCTTTGGACTGTAGGGGAAACCGGAGCACCCGGAGGAAACCCATGCGAATGCAGGGAGAACATGCAAACTCCACACAGAAATGCCAACTGACCCAACCGAGGCTCGAACCAGCGACCTTCTTGCTCTGAGGCTACAACACTACCTACTGCGCCACTGCATCGGCAGAAACCATGATAGTACTCTGATTAAAAAGTTTTGGATAAGTAAATTAATATTTTATCAGGCTAGGACGTGATAATATGATCAAAGTGACAGTAAACACTTCAGTTTGAAGCAAATGCTGTTGTTTTGAACTTTAATATTCATCAGAGAATCTGCTTTTTCACAAAAATAATAAACAGCAAAAAATGTTTTCTGAATTTTAATAAGGACCATTAATAATAATTGAGTACTAATAATAGCTGAGGTACAAATCAGCATATTAGATCATGCGACGCTAAAGACATTGAAGTAAAGATCACAGTATCACAATATAAATGACGTTTTAAAGCTTTTGAAAGTAGGACACAGTTATTTTAAATTAATATTTATATTTAACTTTACATTTATTTTGAAGTATTTCATCTGTATTTTTTAATTGAGCAGATTTTCTTTTTTTTTTAAGTAAATAAATTGGTATCAAGACATTTAGTGGAGTTCAGGTTCATTATTGGTCAATATTTTTGTGAAATCTAAACCTTTCCCAGTTGAGCCTAATGAATCTTGGCATTTTCATCCTGGAAAATGACAATGCAATACATCTTTCAACATGGTTATTATAGAAAAAAAAAGTTAACATTTTACGACGTAGTTATACGTTCCATGCATTTACTATTGTTATTACAATGAATTATGCATAATTACATATAAGTAACCATACATTTAACCCACATTCTAACTCCAACCATATAGTAAGTACATGTAATTAATTAGTTACTCAGTAGTTAAATGAATGGTTATACTGTAACTACGTCACCTTAAAATAAAGTGTAACTGAAAAAATATCTACACAAGGCATTGGTGAAAAAATTGTCAAACATACAAGTCACCGGAAACATATAAATTAGTGCAACAAAGGCTTTACTTTCTAAATACTGCGAGATTTCAGCTGCTGCCTGGGCTTTCACTATTTTTCTACACCTCCCTTTCTTCATGTGTTCAATACATTTTCCCTGTGTCATTTCATTGAAGTACTCATAACTTCATTTGTAAACTGATTAGTTTAGTTTTCTTTGAATGTATGGTTTTATTTGGTTGTAACCAACATTTTGGTGAAAATTTCAAGTCAACAGCACCTTTAAAATTATATTTTCTGAGAAAAATGGTGAAGTGTTCAATTCTAACTCACTGGCCACTTTATTAGGTACACCTGTCCAACTGCTCGTTATCATAAATTTCTAATCAGCCAATCACATGGCAGCATCTCAACGCATTTAGGCATGTAAACATGGTCAAGACAATCTGCTGCAGTTCAAATCGAGCATCAGAATGTGCAAGAAAGGTGATTTAAGTGACTTTGAACATGATGTTTGTTGGTGCCAGACAGGCTGGTTGAGTATTACAGAAACTGCTGCTCTACGGGGATTGCCACGTACAAATATCTCTAGGGTTTACAGAGAATGGTTCTAAAAAGACAAAATATCTAGTGAGTTCACTGTACTCAACTGGCCTACACAGTCACCAGAACATGATCCAATAGAGCACCTTTGGGATGTGGTGGAACGGGAGATGCATCATGGATGTGTAGCCGACAAATCTGCAGCAGCTGCTTGATGCTATCATGTCAATATGGAGCAAAATCTCAGAGGAATATTTCCAGTACCTTGTTAAATCTATCCTACAAACAATTTAGACATTTCTGAAGGCAAAGGAGGTCCAACCTGGTACTAGTGAGGTGTACCTAATAAAGTGGCCAGTGTGTGTGTATGTATATATATATATATATATATATATATATATATATATATATATATATATATATATATATATATATAGATATAGATATATATATATCTATATATATATATCTATATATATATATATATATATATATATATATATATATACTTAAAAAATCTTCACTCTTCGTCTCCTATGACAAAGTTTATGCAGCATCTGTGTGTTTTAAACTGGACATCTGCTCATGTGTAAAAATCCCCAGTTGCTGTCTTCGATATCGTAAACACTCAACATGTTATTGTGGAATTTTAATAAGAGGAAATCTGTCTGGTTCTTCCTCTCTCATATACACACACACACACACACACACACACACATGCTCGTCTATACTGTAACAGAAACTGCGAATTGTCAATGTGTAGGGAATTCTGCTCCAGACTTTCCTCATCTGATCTTGTGGAGCACGGGAGCCCACAGAGCCCCTGTCTGTTGTACATTTCGGTATCTGGACCATCTGCACACCGTGTGCAACACCTTGACCTTTGTTCTCATGAAGCCAGTGGAGCGTAACTAGCTGACCTTTCAGACAAGGGTCACACTTCCAACACCTGTCTTTCCAGAGAGAATAGGATCAAAGGAATTATGATGTAATGCTGTGATGTCTCATCCTGTGTAGGGATGCACAAAATTAGAAAAAAATGACACCGTGTGCATATGTGTGTGTGTCTATACCTTTGAAATTTGCTTTATGTGGCTGCAATATCATAAGCTAAATAATATCAAAAAATCAATAATATCAAAAAATTTGTAATGTTTCATGCTGTGTAGGGCTGCATGATATTAAAAAAACTAATTAATTAGAAAACTAATTTAGTGTTGGCACCAATAGCCTAGTGGTTTAGTGCACCAACATGGTGCTCACGGCGACCTGAGTTTGATTCCCGTCTCGAGGTCCTATGCCAATCCTTTTCTTCTCTCCCAATGCTTTCCTGTCTGCCCTCCACTATCCTATACCAATAAAAGGTGAAAACCCCTAAAAAAAATAAGTATAACAAAAAGAAAACGAATTTAGTACTAATTAGAAAAATTTATATTGCGAAAAGTTGTTTTACTGTTATATTTATGTATTGCAATATGGTTACAATTTTACTAAATGACTAATTAGCTCTTGAAAGACTTGAGTTTAGGTTTATTGGCATGATTTGTAGGGAGTCCATGTTCATAAAATATAGTAAACCAATTGCAAACATCGATAAATTCAATACAGCGCAGATACAAATGAAGCATGACAGTGATTTATGGTTTTCTGAGGAGCATAACAGATAAGTACTTTGCACACTAAGTTCGAGATTTTTGCAGATAAAACGAAATAAAAATGACCTCATGTTGTGTCAATCACATTTACACACTGCCTCTACACCTTTCAAAATGATTCAGATCGGGTTAGATTTTTTTTTTTTCTGTTTTTTGCATTTTTGTAAAGCAGTTTGAAAGGCATTGTGACAATATGGAGCCACCATACAAGCGAAAGCCAAAATCCAGAATGCAGTTACTCACAGCACAGAACTTTGACGAACAAAGTGCATTATTATCAATGATATCCTTTCTGAGTGTGCCTCACACAGGTGAGTGGGCTCGACAAACCACCTGTAAAAAAAAAAAACCTCTTTCATCTTGCTGACACTTTAACCGGAACTTTCACTAGTTGTGCACATTTGCACCAGACGCACTCTTACAATCTCTTACACACTCTTACATATATAAAAAAAAAAACATTGTGCTTTTGTGAAGTGGTGAGTGGGCTTGACAAACCACCTGTAGAAACACTCATCTCTCTCTCTAAAAAAACATTCCTCCTTTCCAACTCGAGCACTAACAGTTCCTTTGTGTAACTTGTGTGTATTGCCTCTTCTTGTTGAATCACTGAATGCCTCCTCAATTGTGAGTCACCTTGGACACAAAAACTGTTAATGTCAATAATTAAAGACAGAATGTGGCGGATGGTTGAGAACCACTGCTCTAGCCTACTGCATGCTTGTCTCAGTGCCACTGTTTGACTAGTGTCAGTGTGTGTGCACCTTTAATTAGGGATGTCCCAATCAGGTTTTTTTGCACTCAAGTCATTTGATTTTAAGTATCTACCTATACCCGATCAGATACTTCTACAATACCTAAAAAAGAAGAGTGAAGAAACAGATCCAGGATGTTCCTTATTTTTATTTAATTCACCTTATTTTAACATTCAACAAGTCTGTCAACAAACAGAGCACTTCTGTGAGGTAGCTTGAACAATCGAATAAAAAATAACAGACATTTTTCATATTTAGACTATTGTGCAAGAGTAAATATAAAAAAATCTATTATAAAAACAATAAGCACCTCAACTTAAAGTACCCGTAGGCAGTACCAAGTTTACATATCTCACAGTTTGCTATGGCAATGTTGTCGTCATCAAGTTTATAAAACCTCCAGACCGCAGACATACTCATTCTTTCCGCTTCAAGCTGTTTCCGTGTTCTACTTTGCGGGTATTTAATCAATAGTGTCTCTGCAACAAAGTGATGTCATGCCACACGCATTGCTGTTTCTGAAGTCAAGAAAGAGGTCTGACTCTGTGCCACCGCATAGCTATAGATGTGTTAAAAAAAACTATTTATATACATTTATATTCGAGTCCTGATTGGGAGGTAACGTTTGATTCTGATCAAGTCTAAAACCGTGTGATCGGGCCCAATTTCCGATTACATGATAGGATCTGGACATACCTCCCTTTAATGTACTGCCAGTCTCTGTTCAGGATTAATTTGTTCACAGAAATTTGAGCTATAGATTGCAGTATCAAAAATATCAAGTATCAAAATTCCACTGATTTCCTGAAATAAACATTGAAATTTCTGGATAATCCCGCACCGCTCTTTGATAAGGTGGTCAACTCTCCTACCTCTACTTGTAGTTGATTAGATTGACACAATGTTTTCTGTTTTTTCTTTTTTTGATGAAGAGAGGAACTAAATCATAACTGATTTCATTGACTATTAAGTAGCTTGGGTTTTTTATATTTCCTTCAGCAAATTGATTAGTTCGGATCAGTTTTCTGAGTGTGATTCATTTTTGGGACACAAGTAGGAAAAAACGCATGCGAAAAAATCAGATTTAAGTGTGGAAAGACTTCTGTACAGGTACAGAAGTTGAACAATGAAATATAGTCTTCTTTAGGCATGGTATAAGATTCTGACAGTATGATAACCTTGGATAACCTAACATGGTTTTTACTGATTACTGATCTAAAATATATACTTTTTAAATGTCTGGGTAAAAATAAAAACTTTTTTCCCTATTGAACACAATATATTTTATTTTAAGAAACGTTTATAAGATTTTGGAACAGAAACATGTCAGCCTAAATAACGAATGAAATAAATCATTAGTTTATCTTCATATCTTCACTGTCTTCATTAATTTCAAAAACAGATTTCTTTACAACTTCAAAAGGCATCTTTGGATATCTTTCTTTTCTTTTGGTATAAAGTCACTGCACTGTTCAGGTCTATAGCAAGGTTGTATGTTGTGTTATAAGCAGTTTGTTTTTCAAACGTTTGCTGAATTGTGGACTGACCAGTAGCTTTTGATGTATAGGGTCTTTGTCTGCTAAAGATACTGTTGCCTTCATTAAAAACATGTAAAAAAAAACATACATATATACCTAGGGAATGGTATATCGTAAAATTTTAGTGGTTTTAAAAACTTGACTTTCCCAAACGGTGGTTAACCTTAAAAACAGTTATCGTCCCATTCCTAGTCTTCTTCATATAAATCTCAGTGTTGATGGTGAAACATTACAATGTGCCTCTCTAATCCTGTGCCTTTTTTCCTTGTTGTTTCAACAGGCTGACGCCGAGTAATCACGACCGAATCCAGCGCTTGCGGCAGGAGTTTCAGCAGGTGCGGCAGGAGGAGACGGAGCCCGACGATCGCCATCGCTCCTACAGCCTAGAGCAGCCCTGGGTGAGTGTGTGAGCTGTGTGTGTGCACCTATGATCACTGGACATACGGCCCATGATCTCTGGGAGCTCCCAGGACGGAATAAGACAAGTCTGATAAATGACCTCCAGGCATGGGCTAATGCTAACCGCTAACAACCTGAGACTGCTGCATGCAGGAGCATGTCACCTCTGACACTGACATTATCTGCTAACAATGCTAACATCACCATGTGTTCATCCATCTGGACTGTTCACCCAACCATTCATCTGTTCAACCATATCACCGTGACTTCGGCAGATCATGATTAAGGCAAGAACTGTGATTGGCTGAATGGGTGTGTGTTTGAGAGAGAGAGAGAGAGAGAGAGAGAGGGAGAGAGAGAGAGAGAGAGAGAGAGGAGTGTGTGTGTTTGAGTGTAAAAAGCAATGTTTTAGACTGAAATTGTGTAGTATTTAAGACTTTGAATTCAAATTCAGATCTTTCATATCTGGATCAAGTGTGAACTCAATATGATGATTTGAATTTGGGGAATTGAAATCTCTTATGCCTATAGAACAGTGTTTCTCAACCACGTTTCTGGAGGACCAACAGCACTGCATGTTTTGGATGTCTCCTTTGTCTGTCACACCCATTACAGGTCTTTCAGTCTCTGCTAATGAGCTGATGATCTGAATCAGGTGTGTTAAGGAACAAGGAAATGTGCAGAGCTGGTGGTCCTCCATGAACATGGTTGAGAAATACTGCTATAAAATGATTCAGAAGATCAGAATAAATGGGTGGTTTACCTAAAATACTAAATTCTGACATGGTTTACTCGAATCCTTCCAAACCTGTGCAGGTTTATTTCTTCTACGAATAACATATCATTCTGAAATATCATCTTTTGCATTTCAGAGAAGAAATAAGGTTGTGCAAGTTTCTAAAATCAGTGAGTAAATGATGGCAGATGTATTTTTTGGGTTGACTGTAAGGAATGAGTTGCACTTGAAGATCATCTTCTGTATAAATGGGCTTGTTCTTTATTTCAGAAAGTCTTCTGTTGAATATTTTTAACATTATTCATGTAATAATCTTTCCAGTGAGAGAGAGAGAGCATCAATGAACTGTTACACACGGTATTATGTGTATTTTCCTTCATGTAAATGTGTCTTTTTAAACTTTCATCCACTTTTTCCAAACACCTTTAATGTATGGAGATATTTTGGCTGTTTCACTTTGTAACTGTAGTGATTATGTAACTGTGGTAAATAACCTCCCCTTAATATTTCTCCTAAACCCCCGTGATAAATCAAAACCCCCTTTTTTATACTAAGCCTAAATTCTTTTTTGTAAAACAGAAGGCAACTAAATAAAGACGGGTGGTTTGCTTTAACGACTCCATTTTGTTTCTTCATCCGAGTCCAATCCATTTCAATCCTAACACGTCCATCATTTCACCTTGGAATTTTTCTTCTCCCACACGACAGGTGAGAATATACACAAAAATGTACTTTTTTTTCTGCTAACCATTTTGTGTTTGAGTGCCAACCATAGACTGTAAAAGATATGAATGTAGTATCCGTGAAGTCACCCATAGGTTTCTGAAAAGCGTAAATGAGGCTACAAGTTAGAGATCTGCGCAGGACTGAAATTTTAATCGCTCCCGCCAGGTTTTATACCACTCCCACCATATATTCAACCTTTGTTCACCCGCTGCCCGCCCTGCCCCGCTTTCCACCCTACCCGACCCAACTGTTCCTGCTGAATTTATATCTGGTTTCCAAAATCTCATGTTAAAATTGGGTACTACCAAAAGAGAGAGATAACAAATAAAACTGTAGCTTGTGCAAGGATTGTAGGCTAAATATCAGTTTTGTTTGCCCTTTTGTGATATGAGACATACTCCAAAGTCCACTCAATATGATAATAACATATCCACTCAATATATTTGCCAACTACTGATTATGTTTCATATATCAAATCAGCATTATTTCTATACATGTAGCAGGTACTTATTGGGCCAAGGAAGATGGATAGCGATTAAATAGGCCTCCCAAAAACACCCAGCTGGATTTTACAGAGTCCAGTCAGCCTATTACAAGCGACACACAGCGCCACACACACACAAAAGAGCACCGTGGCGGATACGTGCGCTCTCACATTTACATTTCACATTTAGGTGCATTATTGGCATGACAAATAACTGTGCATTCGTATTGCCAAAGCAGTACAAACAAGTGCAAAAAGGGCAGTAGTGCAAAGCAGTAGCGCTTTCTCTCATTTATTCACACACACACAGCACTACGGCGGATGTGCACGCTCTCTCTCTCACGCCCTCTCCTGTTCCTGACCGCTATCGCTGTTTTGTTTGGAAATTTATTTTCGCGCCGCAAGAAACTAGAGTTGGGTCCCGCGGTACAGCCACAGGAATGCAGACCTCTTCTGAAGTAGGCGTGGCCAACCGTCGCCATTTTGTTCACGCACACACACCGGGGGTGACCAAACAAGGGCAAAGAGGCGGAGCTACAAACGCAGCATTTGCTTAGATGGGATTTTCTTTGGGAGAAATGTTTAATACTTCATCACCTGCAACTCGTTTGTGTTCTGACCACATGTGCTTGGCTGTATACTATATCATTAAAGTGTTAAGTCTTTTATAAACACTGCTGTAATACATTGAGCCACTAAGCATTGTTCTCATGACGTTTTTCTACAGGAGGAAAACGCAAATTACTTCCAAATACTTCAAGTATAGTCTGTGATAATAAACGCAAGGCTATTTATGAAATCCAGGCATAAAACTGTATGACAGTGTTTCAGATGATTTTATAGCCTACAGCTAATCAATCTGTCAAATTCTGGAGTGCATTACAGTTCTAAAGAAAAATATAAATGATAAATGATCTTAAATAAAACGAATACATTTATAGAGACGGTATATAAGTTTATAATTTCATTCACCTGGGAAACGGAGGCCTCTTGAATGGTTTGTGAGCACAATTAAGTACACACGGCATGCTATAGTATCTGATGATTGTAGGAAATAATTCCAAAAGGAAAATGACTGTGTAAAGCCACATAAAAGAAAACAAAAATAAGATGTATATGCCGAGTTCAGTGGCTAATCAGCCAGAATCGACGAGACAGCGACCAGCGAGACCAAGCTGTCAACTTAAAAAAACAAAACGGATAAGTTCTAAAAAAAATTCACCCCCCTCATAGTTGTCATGAAGGATAATATTATCTATATGCACCGAAAGCATCTTTTGTACCAGGCTGTAAACATGTTTTAATCAGCTGTAAATTTGGCCAATTCAGCATTGCAGTCAGTGAACATCTGCATTTCCTGGAGCCAGCCCCCCAAAGGCGAGTCGATGAATTGCAGTTTCAGTTAGTTCTGTTTTGGCTTCACGAGGGAGAGCGGGAGGTTTCCACTTGGTGCCAACGTTATCATCGTCGGCTGTTATAAATCGAATACAGTTACGGAGTTTGCATCAGACCTCTAATGCCGTAATCTGTTTAGCAAACAAATGGTAGGTTTGTGTGACACTGATGTTGTTTTAGTCAGTGAAGTGTGCGCTCGTGTTAATGAACTGGGCTAAATGACCCGGCTCCACGCATCCTTCATCCTTCAACACCTCGGTCTCCACAGCAACATGGCCGGCAAGCTGTGTCAATCAATCCCAGCATGCTGTTCTCCTTCATTAGAGTTAATGGAATTCGCGGTGTGGATCGGCTCTTGATTGAGCGTGCCTGCGACGGCGTTCATCTGTCAGACCGAGCGTGACGAGAGCAGGGGAACTCAATGTAAATGTTGCCATAAAAGAAATGGATTCTTATGGGTCATGAGCAATTTAGCGCAGTTACACTGTTCTGAGTACAGAACAAAGCCGTCAGTGTGTGTGTGTGTGGCTGTGTGTGTGTGCGAGAGAGAGGCAGTGTTTAATGAGTCTTTTATTGTTTATAATTACACCCTTATGTTCTGTGCCGACCGTGTGTGTGTGTGTGTTTGTTTTGTGTGTGTGTGTGTTTCTTAATGAATTACATTGCAGAAGTGCTTCATTATGTGATCACTACAAATCCCCCTCACCATAAATGGACTAATATTCACATAATGTTCATCTAGCGTTCACCTAACATCCAGCTAACATTGATCTAACATTCATCTAACATTTTGATGCGTCTCTTCATTCCAGCCTCACCGTTGTGTCATAATGTTATCTAGATGAGTCACTAGCATTGGGAAGGTCACAGGTTTGATCATTTATTATCATTTAGTTTCACTTACAATTATAATAAGCAAGGGTATGTTTGCACAACACCATTTTTAACTTAAAAAAGGAATGTTTTTGTGCATTTTGGCACAAGATTAAGATCTGAAAATGTGAATGTTTGAAATTAGATTTTATAGTGAATTTCTTTGAAAATTATATAATTACTGTTATTTTATAATTTTCCAATTATTTTAGTTAAAACATTGTTTGTGTGAAATAGGGATGCTCATAATAACTGATTCATCTTTAACCGAAAGGGTGCATTTTTAACCGATTAATGGTATCATTTTAAACGATTGAAAAATATATATACAATTGTCAAAATTATTAGCCCCCCTTTGACCGTTTTTTTTTTTTTTTTTTTTTTTAAATATTTCCTAAATGATGTTTAACAGAGCAAGGAAATTTTCACAGTATGTCTGACAATATTTTTTTTCCTGAAGAAAGTCTTATTTGTTTTATTTTGGCTAGAATAAAAGCAGTTTTTAATAAAAAAAAATAATAATAATAATTTTAAGGTCAAAATTATCAGCCCCTTTAAGCTATAAAATTTCTTCGATAGTCTACAAAACAAATCATCATTATACAATAACTTGCCTAATTACCCTAACCTGCCTAGTTATCATAATTAACCTAGTTAAGCCTTTAAATGTCACTTTAAGCTGTATAGAAGTGTCTTGAAAAATATCTAGTCAAATATTAATTACTGTCATCATGGCGAAGATCAAATAAATCAGTTATTAGAAATGAGTTATTAAAACTATTATGTTTAGAAATGTGCTGAAAAAAAATCTTTCAGTTAAACAGAAATTGGGTAAAAAAATAAACAGGGGGGCTAATAATTCTGACTTCAACTGTATATATTTTTTATTGGCTGCATAAATGTGCAACACATATTTGTTAACTCATGGGGCGATAACACGTGGAACCAAACGTGCCTACAGACATATTTTGTCAAAGAAGCAAAATGAAAGAAGAATATTGCTGGTCACAGTTTGACACAGACTAGTTGATGCCAAACCAGCGCTGATGCTGATTGCCTCTGTCCTGGATTTGCATCATAAACACGTTTATGTGCACAATTAAAGAAAGAAGCCGCAAAACAAAAGTTTTTGGAAATGTGCACTCCTTTGGAAACAAGCCATCCACAAGTCGAAGCTTTGGGGTTTTCTCTCCATCAGAGCGTGCTCCAGCACCACTCATAAACACAACAAATACGCTAAACTTTTGATGATTTACTGTACAACCAACAAACCAATTTACAAATTACAGTTATTAATAGTTCTTATAAAATATCCATTTTTAAAATAGCCTGCATAATCTACCAATCAAACAATTCCAAAGATTATCTTGATTTTTGCATAATGATAACTTTGCGCCAAACTGAGGCTTTCATTTTATAGCTTATAACACATGTATGCAAATTAATGTAATATCATATGTAAACAATAAAATGAATATATGCTATAGTAGGCTATACTTTACGAGTAGTCAACATATGCGCCATTGTCTTTTACAACACACAGTGCACGCACATGAACCACGAGTGAGAGAGGAAATGAAAGCACACAAGCTCTAAGGTAAAATCAGAAGCTCAAGACATTATCTTTAAAATAATGACTTTTATTAAAATGTTGACAGAGGTTTGTGATATAAGAATAATAGCGGAGCATTAATTAAATGCATATTTTCCATGGCGGAAGAAATTGAAAAATAATTCGAAGATAGAAAAACATATAATGGTAAAAAAAAAAAAAAAAGCCTATGCCCATTCTTAAAAAGGATTCAGTCAGTGTTTTCGTTTTGTAATCTAAATTTGTAATTTAAGTGAAAAATATCCAGGGCAGGCCTATTCATTTTACTCTTTATTTAGTTTATTCTATTCCTCTATGTTGTTAGAAACACTACATGTGCGTGTTCTGTATACTGTTCGCATGTTAAAATAAACCAGTATTTTAAATCGCAATATTTAACACAAAACAGACACGTCAATTTTTTTTAAATTAAAAATCATTTTATATTAATTTGACCAGTTAACGGTTAATATTCGGTTAGCTAGCGGCGGTTGTCAGTTGGCAAAATTAACCAAAATGAGCATCCCTAGTGTGAAACAAAATGATATGACAATGTTGTCAACTGTAAAGAAAATCGCTTAAGAACAAAAAGAAAAAAAGGTTTTAAAAAGTAAATCGTTGTCATGTACTAAAATGTTCCCTAAAAAATAAATATAATTAATAAAATAACAAAACATAATATTTATTTAATATAAATGTATAATAAAAAATTACGACTAAAACGTAATGTATAAAACTAAACATACACTACCTGACAAAAGTCGACTTGTCGTCCATCCCAGTTGAAAGAGCAACGATTAAAAAACTTCACTTCTAGTTGATCATTTTGTGGCAGAAGCCAGATTTTTCTGATTGAACTGCATCCCAATCATCACAAATACTGCAGAAGACCTACTGAAACCTGCATAGACCCAAGATTCTCACAGAAATCAGTCAAGTTTGTTAAAGGAAAAAATCATAGTTTGGGGTTACAAGTTCCTGAAAGCAAAGAAGGTCACATTGCTCCAGAATTGGCCATGCCAGTCACCAAACATGAACATTATTGAGCATGTCTGGTAAGATGGAGAAGGCATTGAAGATGAGTCCAAAGAATCTTGATGAATCTTGATGGTAGTCCTGCAAGAACGCTTTCTTTTCATTCCAGATGACTTTATTAATACGTTATTTGAGTCATTGCAGAGATGTATGGATGTAATCGTCCAAGCTCATGGGAGTCATTCACAATATTAATTCTTTTTCCACTGCACCATGACTTTATATTCTATACTGTACATTATTTCTGTCAAGTGACAAGACTTTTGTCTCAGCAAAGTCAGACCTTACTGTCCTAATTAAATAATTAAACATCAAGGCATGATCATATTTTATATTGGTAACATAAGCGTAATCTAGAGGCCTTTGCCTTTCATATAAGCCACTTCTGATACCAAATGATCAACTAGAAGTCCAGTTATTATTTGTTGTTCCTAAAACTTGGATAGGTGATAAGACTTTTGTCTGGTAGTGTATAAAATCTAAAAATAAAATAATAATAACTACAATGGCACTACAACATAAAATTAAACTAGCATCATGGAAAATGAGCGTTTATTTTATGTAATATAATTTTTAATATAATGTAATTTACATCTAAACAGTTTTTCTTTTTAAATCTGTAAAATATGGTTGTTCACTTTGTATTTACATTTCCAGTTTGCTTTTTGGAATTAATGTCAAGCAGAATCAGTAATAATAACTATATTTAGAATAAGTAGATCCTAAAATAATTGCAAAATACTTTTTTTAATGATGTGGTCATATAAATAATGGATAACAATTTTCTAATAATCATCGAGGGCCATAATGAAGCTGTAATTTTGTTATGAAGAGCAATAACTAACTCCATGAATATTTTATGGGTCATAATCTACTTTAATGGTTTCATTAATGGCAGTAATGTGCTAAAGGTCAGGCACTGGTAATAATGTCACGTTCAAACACACACTTCTGCACAAATGTCACAGACCTCAACCCAAAAAAAACGACTCTGAGACCTGGTAAGTGCTTGGCTTGAGTGTTTTGTTTGTCCATACATCCATAACCATCTTTTCATAATGCGATGTTACTTTTACCTGCTTGTGTTAAATTGGCACGTTAATGACTCCTGTTTGTGTTACAGTCCAACTGCGGCTCTCAGTCTTCATCTGGCCGTCATTCGGTGTCTGTGGAGGTCCAGCTGCAGAGGCAAGAAGCCAGAGATGCTTTCACACACGCTCAGAGACAGTACAGCTCACTGCCACGGTATGCGTTTGTGTCTAATCTAGTTTATTGGTCGTCTTGTTGTTATTTATTGGGTGAAAAGCTCAAACAACCCCATGCCGTTTAAAGAAAATGAGTACTTGTGTTCAGCAGGGATGCATAAAATTGATCAAAACAGACAGCGAAGGCAAAACGATTTATATTTCAAGTAAATGCCGCCTGAAAACAGTGGATTCATATGTGTTCAACTTGTAATTACTGATGTTATTTAAACACAAGTTCTTTGATATGTAACTGCTGTACTTCCAGTTTCATGGAGAGCTAAATATTAATGGCTGTATTCAAAATTCAGGAACCTTTGTTATGTTAGCATTGCCGTTGGCCGTTAAGTGAACTGCTGTTAACAATTTTTTTGCTTACACTTGCACTTGTGCACTGAATACATAACATAAGAGACTGAATATGGATAGCAATTTGTAGTAAATACTACTTGGAAGCATAATGTGGCTTGATTTAATCTGCTGTGGTAGTTTTAAAGTTGTTTTGGTATTATACTTCAATACCCTACAGTTTACTGTGGTAAATCTAAAATATATACTACAGTATTTCACTATAGTTAAAGGTGCCATACAGTATATTGCATTGATTCAATGAGCTAAAATTCTCCAGAATTGGTTTTATATGTTCATTTATTACTCCGTAAAATACCCCTAGAATCTCTATATTGACCATATTCGGAATGATCATGAATATTAATGAGCTCAGCTCTCATTTATCTCGCCCACAAGCACACGTAATATAAGAGACTGAACATGGAAAAACATACTGTAACAATTGATAGTAAATACTATAGTGTTTTTGAGGCATACTCTAGCAAGGTACTTGATTTATTCTGTCGTGGTAGTTTTATAATTGTTTTGGTGTTATACTTCAATACACCACAGTTGCTGTAGTAAACTAAAGTAACTAAACTGTAGTAAAGTAAAAGTAGCTAAAGTATACTGGAGTATTTTTAAAGGTTATCAGTTTACTGTTGTTAATACGACAGCATATTGTAGCATTCATTAAAGCATGAAAGTTTCAAATATTATCATTGAACTGCCTGGCAGAGTTCAGCATGCTGGTTTTACTCTCCCTCCGGCCTTAGTTAAAAGATATTATTATGTAGTATACGGTTCTTGTTCCTGCTGCTAACAGTAGCACATCTGTGTTGTCATGGCAACGCTTTAATACCTCTCGACTCATTTACTGTCAAAAAAATTTTACGTCAATAAAATGATGTCGTTTTATTAGGGTTTTTTTTCTTTCTTTTTAAAAAAACAAAACAAAAAAAAGATTTTGCTGCTTGATCAAAATACTTAATTAAAATGAGTTGAAACCTCAAAATTCTTAAGATGTTCAAACCACTTAAATTTGTTAAGTTAACTTTATTTGTGTTGGAACCCTGTGTTTTTTACTGTGTACCCTTGTCTGAAGGTATTGAATGTGATTGGCGTGCGTGAAGTAATTAATTTAAATTCAACCACAAACAGAGCCTTGCAATGAGCAGGTCTGATATTGCGAGTCAACAACAGCGTCTTTTACATGCTTAGTTTCGTTATTTTAAATGGAGACACGCATGTACATGCGGTATGTAATCAAAACCCATGAGCCAACCACGAGTCATGTGACAGGAACCAACCAGGCAGCTTCACATTTTGTATGGAATTACACAGTAATAAAGGTAGACTAATTACCTCAGATTAACCATTTAACAAATCCAGATACAGATCCTCTCTCAGTGATGATTATTACATCACATATCCACCTCACAATTAACCTGACTTCAGTGCACTTGTTCAGCCCAACACAGGCTAGAATTCCCTCAAAAAATGTATAAAATTATAAATAAAAATCAATAAATGAATAGAAAAAAATTAACTAAGGTGAAGTTGATATTGTGATGCTGATGTTTAAAATAATTGGTGTCAAATTGAGTTTTTAATGAATGTTTATTAAATAGTTTCACAGAATGTTTTTTTTTATTTTAAACAAATTAACCGTATTGGTCTGGGCCTTTTAAACTACCCCAGAGTCTAATGTGGCCTCTAGGAAAAATGAATTGCCCACCCCTGGGTTAAACTGTGTAGTAATTGCTCTGTAGTAATTTAGAACTTGAAGATTTGACACTTTCGATTAAAGCCTATGAATTTTTAGGTAAATTTGATCGGTCAGATTACAAAATGTCTTAAGTATGTTGAGTTAGAAGACAGATCTTGAAGGTCTGACCAGAGTTTGGTATTTGTAGTTTTGAAAAGGAGGACTGTTTAAAATGTAAACTGTTTAAAAGAACAACACTGTAAAAATGCTGAGTTCCACACAATTCCTTCAAGTTGTCCCAACAGAAATTGATTAAGTTCACGTAATTGTTTTTAGAACTAAAGTAGATTGAACATAAAAGTTAAGTTGTCCCCCCCAAACTGAAGAATTGTGTTGATCCAGCTTATTTTAATTAAGTAGTTTACACACATCTAAACCACATCCTTTTAATTTTACCAGCAAACACATCCCACACTGTAAAAAATGCTGGGTTTCACACAATTTCTTCATGTTGTCCCAACAAAAATTAAGTTAACTTGGTTGTTTTTACAAATTTAAGTGGACTAAACATAAAACAATTGAGTTGTCCCTAAAAAAAACAAGAATTGTGTTGATTCAGCTAATTTTTTAAACTTTATTTATTGAAGTTTTTATGAAATCATAACGCCCAATAGTGTATGTCATGTATTTATGTTAACAAAATGATCTGATACCAACTAGAACATGCACCAAAACATGAGAAAACAATACAGCAATTATATATGGAGTCAATGTAGGGCCATATATACTTAAAAAATAAAAGAAAGTTTTGCAAACTAAAAATAAAGTATTGAGCAAAAATAAATTAATACATGCAAATCTCCAAAAAAAAATAATAAAGAAAGAACTGCAATAGGGAAAATTAGGTTTTCAGAAATAAAAATTAAATTTGCAAACATGAAAGAACTGCAAATAAAAATCAAGCAGTGGAAGAAAAAAAAAACTGCATATATTCAGCCGTGAGTTCATGATGCTGTTTTCGCTTTGCACTTCATATTTTTGCGCGTTTCACTTTGTGGCCCTGATTTGACAAGGGGCGGAGTCAAGGGAACTTGGGTGTTTACGGTATGCCGTAAAATGCAAAGTGATAACAGCATCGCAAACTCACGGTTGACTAAAAAGCTAATCAAAATGAGCATTACTATTGACTGGATGGGTTTTGTAAAGGCAATATACAGTTAAGGTCAGAATTATTAGCCCACCATCTGATTTATTTATTCTTTTTTCTTTCTTTTTTAAAAATTTCCCAAATGATGTTTAACAGAGCAAGGAAATTTTCATAGTATATCTGATAATATTTTTTCTTCTGGAAAAGTCTTTTTGTTTTGGCTAGAATAAAAGGAGTTTTTAATTTTTTAAACCCCATTTTAAGGTCAATATTATCAGCCCCTTTAAGATATATTTTTTTCGATAGTCTACAGAACAAACCATAATTTTACAATAACTTGCCTAATTACCCTAACCTGCCTAGTTAACCTAAATAACCTAGTTAAGCCTTTAAATGTCACTTTAAGCTGTTTAGAAGTTTCTAGTAATTATCTAGTCAAATATTATTTACTGTCATCATGGCAAAGATTAAATAAATCAGTTATTAGAAATGAGTTATTTAAACTATTATGTTTAGAAATGTGTTGAAGAAATCTACCCTCCGTTAAACAGAAATTGGGGGGAAAAATAAATAAACAGGAGGGCTGATAATTCAGGGGGGCTAATAATTCTGACTTCAACTGTGTTTAAATATATATATATATATATATATATATATATATATATATATATATATATATATATATATATATATATATATATATATATATATATATATATATATATATATATATATATATATATATATATATATTTTTTTTTTTTTTTTTTTTTTTTTTTTTTGCTTGATTTTTATTTGCAGTTCTATTTTGCTTGCAAATTGTATTTTTATTTCTCAAAACTTAATTCTTTTGTTTTGCAAGTATATATGACCATAAATTGAATCTATAATTATATAATTATAATTATACAGTACCATCAAAAAAATCTCAATCAGACTAAGAGAATAAGAAACAAAATAGAATGACATAGAATTAGATATAGAATGAAATTGAATTGTCCTAAAGTAGGCGGCAGTAATTACACTTATTAATAAGCCATACTTACATGCTATTTCAGAGCGAATATTCAGAGTAGCATGGTAATCAATATAGGGAGCGCGTCACAGGCTGTCATTGTTCAACAATAAACCAATGTGAATACAAAACAAATAAGAAACCAAACAGGATGACATGTAAAAAGGTAGGAGAAAAAACCTATACAGAAAACAATAATTAAAGAGACATTATTAACATGTACATCTAAGGAAGGAGCCCCATATTTTATCATACATCTTCTGTTTGTCGAATCTAGAGAACTGTAACCTTTCCCTCTTGAGGGCTGGAACCATTTCAGCTAACCATTTAAAAAAACTTGATTGAGTTCATTTTTAACAAGTAATTTGAACAAGCAGCAAAAATACTTTGCTTAGGAAATGTTAGGATTCCTAACCAAAAATCTTAAATCATAAATGTAATTTCTACATTTTTTTATTTCTCCCTGTGTGTAGCCACCCTCGTAAGACCCCCACCCCGGCGTCAGAGAGTGAGTGGGACAGGACGGGTCCATCCGTAGACGCTTTTCAGGCAGCTAAAGACAGCGGTCGATACTCCAGCTACCAGGGCCCTCGTTCTATCCCGCGCACCGTTCCCCGTCACGGTTGCAGGAATGGCTTCTCGGCTGCTCCGGGATCTTCCAGTTCCTCCGTGGGCGGCGGATACAACGCCCGAGTCCTTCTGGAGGCCCAGGAGCTCCTGCGACAGGAACAGAGGCGCAGGGAACAGGAGATGAAAGGAAGAAGCCCGTCAATCAGGGTGGACTACGAATGCCAGGATTCCAAAGGACCTCAGAGACAGGACGTGCCGCCTTCCCCTTCCCAGGTTGTCCGACTCAGCCGCATACACACGCCTGAGAAGACACGGCCATTTTTGTCATGAGAAAATAAAGGTAGCAACTTTTAATCGTGCGCCAGTTGGATTCCCAGAGTGCCTTGACTTTATGATGTCACGGTGGCAGCGCCCAATCTGACAGCTCATTGGTGGATCCAGAGGCAAGATGTCTTTGGATTCGCTGTACTAGAGATGCTCTGACAATCAGCTAGACCTGTAGAACTCAATCAGAACAAACAGTTTTCCTGCTTTGCACAGGTTTTTGATGAAGCTTTGTGAAGTAGAGCGTTTTAAATTCAGGTTCATCAAATGAATTCTTCCACACCAGAGTTAATCTTGTGTCTGATGTAGTCTTGGTCGTCACAAACAGGAGGCGCAGAAAAAGCTAGCGACGCCACTGCATGTGGACCCATGTTTTATAGACCTCGACAAATCTAGGTACAAAACACAGAGTCAAAGTGACGGACTCCTGGGGATCCAACAGAAAAGAGAAAATCCCAAAAATGCATCAGGAAGGAAATGGGGTCACACATAGCAGGTCATTAATTGATGCTCCTCATTAAATTTTCAGAGCTCTTTTCACACACAGACACAGAACCCACGACCCACTGCTGTCTGCCAGGTGTGTGTGTGTGTGAGAGTGTGTGTGTGAGTTCCTGTCTCCCAGATGACCCACACTGAATTTTTCATCACACACACCAGCTGCCCCTGTATTGACAGGCCACAGCGCTGTGTGAAAGTTCAGACAAAAAGATTGTCTTCCCTTCTCCACTTAAACATGCATAAATGCACACACACAGAGGGGCTGTGTTTGGAATAGTCTACTAGCATACCGCTAGTTATGTAGCATTTATACTCTGTGCTGTATGGATAAAGGGGTTATACACATACAAATGGATGGATGGAAAGATAGATAGATAGATGGATGGATGGATGGATGGATCGATGGATAAATAGAAGGATGGATGGATAGATAAATGAATGGACGGATGGATGGATGGATAAATAGAAGGATGGATGGATGGATTGATGGATAGATAGATAGATAGATAGATAGATAGATAGATAGATAGATAGATAGATAGATAGATGGATAGATGGATAGATGGATAGATGGATAGATAGATAGATAGATAGATGGATGGATGGATGGATGGATGTACACATTTTCTATTATTTTTCGTAAGTGTAATTACAAAAATTTCAACCAATTTTCACACAAAAATATCAAACTATTTTCAAGCTTCTACTCTATGTATATTTTGTTAGACTATCAAAATCGGATTTTTTTTTTTTTGATTCATTATTTTATTCTAAAAAAATTGCTAAGGGACCCATCACATCGAACTCGCCAAAACCGCGAGAAGCACCGCGATGCCTTTTTTATGTGCTTTTTATTACGCTAGGCAATGACGGAATCAGCTGCGTATTGTGTGCGAGTGTTGCTGTTGATGTTGCTATTATTTTAATATTTAATAATATTGTGATATTCAAGATTTGTAAAGTCATACAGCTCTGGATAACTCAAAACAGCAACCACCAGTCTCTCCTTCATCTTCAAAAGTTTCTGTAGTCGTCTTGACAACACAAACACTGCTGTCACCTCAATGGAAACCCCGCCTCCGCTTTCATTTGTTTGGAGAATGAAAAAGATCTGCTCAAAAAGTTTCCTTTTTTTCTTAACTGCAAGCGTACCTTGCGCAATGGCAAAAACATGAGGCGGAGCAGGCGATTAAAACACGAAGCACGCAAAAATGCTAGCAGCCATTTGTAAATCATTCAAAAAAGGCAAAAAGCGCATTCGGTGGGATCGGCCACTAAAATTGTCACTTTTCATTCATAACAAATTTGCAGCTTGAAGCCAATTAATGTATTATATATGTGATTACTCTTGAGAGCTCCTTTAATAAAAATGTTTATACATGTGTACAGCATATTTCAGCTGTACATGTTTACATTTGATTTAAAAAAAGATAAAGCTAAAAGTTATTACATAAATTCACACTACTTGACCGAAGTTGCCACTTATCCAATTTTTATGAACAACAAATAATAACTTGACTTTTAGCTGATCATTTGGTTCATCAAGATTCTTTGGATTCATCTTCAATGCCTCTTCCTTCATCTTACCCCAGACATGCTTAATAATGTACATGTCTGGTGACTGGGCTGGCCAATCCTGGAGCACCTTGACCTTCGCTGCTTTCAGGAACTTTGACGTGGAGGCTGAAGTATAATAAGGAGCGCTATCCTGCTGAAGAATTTGCTCTCTCATGTGGTTTGTAATGTAATGGGCAGCACAAATGTCTTGATACCTCAGGCTGTTGGTATTGCCATCCACTGCAGATCTCTTGCACGGCCCTATACTGAATGTAACCCAAAATCCTAATTTCTCCTTCACCAAACTTGACTGATTTTTGTGAGAATCTTGACTCCATGCAGGTTCCAATAGGTCTTCGGCAGTATTAGTGATGATTGGGATGCAGTTCAACAGATGATTCATCAGAAAAATCGACCTTTGCCACTTTTCCAAATGATCAACTAGAAGACTTTTATCAGGTCGTGTAGGGTAAATGGAGTATAATTGTCAAAAATGTTGGCATATATGCATACTTCGACTAATGGTAATTGGATAAAGTTATGGTTGGGTAAAATAAGTCTGAATTGCTAATTTGTATTTAATTTAATAATGCACAAGAAAGTCTTGAAAATAATTTGATACACAGATGAAATGTATTCAATTCCAATGCTAATTGGAATAAGTTCTGATTTAATGAAATAATTATGAATTATACCTTTTATATTGAATGTAATAACATATGTTTGCGCAGCATGCTAATATTCTATTTCAAAACAGCCACACAACCCTTTAAAATACCATAAACAGACATATACACTGTAAAGCCCAAAGAGTTAAGGTAACTCAAACCGTTTGAGGAAACCGATTGCAAAAAAACATTTAAGTTCAAAAACTAATCCTAATGAGTACTTTGAACTTAATCCATAAACGGAGTAAACAAAGCAATTTGAACAAAGTACAACCCAATAAATGAAAAGAACTCAAACTAACTGAGTACTGTAAAACCCAATAAGTTAAGGCAACTCAAACATTTGAGAAAACTGATTGCTACAAACCATTTGAGTTTCTAATCTAAATGAGTACTGTGAACTTACTCCATTTAAGCTGAAGTAATGAGGTATTTAATTAACTCATCATTACCTTCAACACTGAGTTCAAAACTATTTTCAAATGAGTAGAATTAACTTTCAGTCAATTGTAAGTTAACTACACTCATTTCATTTGATAAAGTTGACTGTTGGGTTTTACAGTGTAGACTAATTGATTTTATTGATCATTTAAGTACACAAAAAAACAATCGATTTGAGCTGGGACAACATGAATGACAATATGAACTTATTAGTTTTTGCAAATTAAAGTGGATTCAACTTAAAACAATTAAATTAAACTCAAAAATTGTGTTATTTCAGCTTATTTAAATAAGTAGTTTGAACAAACAGCAAACATAATTCTTAGAGTGTACACTATAAAACATGCTGGACTCTACAAAAGTCCTTCATTTTGTCTCAACACAAATTCATTAAGTTACCTTGATTGTTTATTCAAATTTAAGTTCATTGAACATAAAACAATTGGGTAACTTTATTTTGATGGTCAGTTTGTTGAATTTAAGTTACATTGCATCTACATGTCAACTAATTCTCATTAGATTATAAGTAGACTGTTAGGTTGGGGTTAAGATTAGTGTAAGTTGACATGTACTTGCAAAGTTTCTAGTCAGTTAAATGTCTGTTGAAGGAGCAGTATCAACAGATATTAAGCAGACAATCTACTAATACTAGAATGGACCATCAAAATAAAGTGTTACCAACAATTGTGATAATGGTGTTGTTTCAGCTCGTTTTAAATAAGTAGTTTGAACAAACATCATTTTTTTGAGCCTAGAAAGTCTTTCACGGCCTGTGCCCTGAAAGTGTGACCGAAGCTTCGCCTCTCTGCATTACAGCTCCGCCCCTAACAGCTGCCGAGCTGATGAATCTGAACAAGGGTGATGTGTTGCAGAACTCAGACTGGGACTCGGAGTCTCTGATGGTTCTGGGCTTTGAATCAAAGCTCCCGTTGAGCCGAGACTCTCTCAGACTGGAGTGTAAGAGTCCAGGTCAGCCCTCCGTGTGTGTGTGTGCGCGGGGGCAGTGCCATATGAGCCAGCCGATGCTCGCTTGACACATAACAGTGGGACACATGGTGCGCAACACACTCTACTGCCCAGGCACAGATGGTTGGGTGCATTTGGTGTGTGTGTGTGTGTGTGTGTGTGTGTGTGTGTGGATATCAGAACATGAAAAAGAGCCTCCGTACAACACGACTAAACAATCAAGACATTTTAAATTTGTGTGTGTCTGTCTTCATTGTTCCTCCAATATGGAAATGAGCTCCTGATCTCGCCCCACTTTTGTACATTCGCCCCTTTTTAACCTGTTTTGCACCTTTTTAAATGTCAGTTTTTTCCCGGATTTAATGAAGAAGTGTTTAAAAAATGTGTCGCATTTGAAAGCGATTGTTTTATTTATGTGTGTATCCTAGCAAGCGTTTCTGTACGTCGTTCTAAAAGGCCAGAGGTCACCAGCGGGGAGGAGTTTCCGTTGGGTTTGGGTTTTGTTTTTGTTTTGTTTTAGTTTGTTTACAGGACTTTGTGGAGGGGTTTTTGCTTTTTAGTTTCTGCTTTTGTGTCTGTCGTTTTGTGTCGTTCGTAGGCTGTTCGGAAATTGGACGCTAGAATCGCGGCATCTGAATGAATTGTACAAAACTCTTGTAAAATAATAAAGGAAGGGATGCTCTTCTTGTATACTTTGTTTGTATGTTTGTTTGTTTGTTTGTTTGTGTGTGTGTGTGTGAGAGAGAGAGAGAGAGAGATCTACATTGTCCAATAATCATGCTCTTTTTTTTTTTACTGCTCAGTTAAAAAATAACGCATAAATTAGCAGTTTTTTGTATTTTATGATTGTTTTTATTTTTCCCCCCATTTATTTATGTTTTGAATAGCATTATGGGACCTTGATCTTTCTTCCAACAACTTTAAACCTTGAATAGTTTAAAAAAGTGGCTTTTATTAACATTTGTAATAGTTTAAAGTGATTTATACAACAGTTCTGTGTGGTTCATGAATTTGATTGTTTGATAGCCATGCGATATTCTGCAAATAACAGCACTCGTCCGGCCTCTTAACCCTTCACAGTTGTGTATTACTTCGCCCATGTATAGCAACAAGCAGAGGACACTACAGTTTGACAAAAACTGCTGCTGTGGGGCAACACGATGTTTATTTGAGGCAAGAATGTAGTTGTTTAGATTGCAACTATGCAGTTTATTTATAGCAAAGTTCCTTTAAGACAAGTCATTTTACTTGGCGGCTATCTTTGAAATGCCTCTCAGGCATTATGCTCGGGCATTCTGCCTGAATAGGGAAACATCAAATTCTCCAAAACTGTTTACCAAGCTTACGATTGAATTTCAAATTAGGAATCGGCAATAAAATTAAACAACTGTCCCTTTAAGTTCATTTCTAAACGTTTGAATCACATTAAATCTGCAGAAACTCACGTCTGGTCTGAACCCCTCCCCCAGAGTTTCGTCAGTCTATAGCGATCGATGATTGGCTCTTGTATTAGAAGGCGGGCTTTTTTCACCATTTAGCTATCGATGATTGTGACTCCTGTACTAGTAGGCGGGGCTTTATTCACCATATTGACAGTTACACTTTTCATCATTCAAAAAGATTCGAGTGACATGTTTTGTGTATTCTGTAGTCTTTGTTTATAAGGATAGTGCCTATTTTTAAATATTTATTATTTCTGAGAGACAGCGAGTCAGCGGCCCTTAGCCTGTCTTTGAGCAAAGACAGTTGACAATATTCCTCCACAAGATGGTGACAGAGACCGCATAATAATCCCTAAGAGAAAACCAGCGTAATTTGAAACTACAGCCGATCAAATCATTAAAAAACAGGTAAGTGACTTTCTCATGCTGTGTTCACACAAGACGCAGAACGCGCAATATTCGCGCGTAAATAGATGCGTGAACATTTTGAGTTTACTCGTGTGTCAAATCCGTTTCATTCGTGCGTCAAATCCACTTTACAATAGACACAGAATTGCGTCATAGGCAGGGCTTCTGTGTGCCTGGTGACTGTAGCTTCAGTGCTAAATGGCTAACATGGATTTTATTGAGAAAATAGCTGTGTTTATGTGCTTTATGAAGGCTGAAAAACAGCGTCAATTTGTTTGGAGCTGTGTCTGAGTCCACTACATACTTTCAGAGGTGCACCCAGCTCTGTGAGTTCATAAACTCTTCCTGAAACTTAACCTTGATGACGGAAGCTTTTAGCGGTGCATCCGACTAAGCCGAGCCCACTTTAATCAACTATTGTCGGTGTCGGCAGGAGGATTTTCCCATGGGACACCAACAACAGGCGCTACGTCATAATCCCTCCCCTACAAGAAAAAGCTCCTGATTGGTAAACGCAGCGCGAATGTCCAATGAAGTTCAGATTTTTCCAACTCGAGCGATATGTGCGAAACGCAGGTTAAGTGCGTCAATCGCGCAAAACGGTCAACTCACGCCGTCATTTGCGCTGCCTCATTCACACATATTGCGCTGCAGAATGTCTTTTCACATCTTTGCATTGACTTAACATGTAAATCACTCGCACTTGATGCTTTTTCCATGTCTGGTGTGAATGCAGCATAAGTCGATCTCTCTCTTTTGTATGTGGTAGTGCTGTATTTATACCATAGTAATATTGTGATCTCCCGATTGCAACAGAGAAATACTGGAAAATCTCTGTAGACTGATGGCATTTCCTGCCGTTCAGCCTTATAATCTTAAAATGTCAGCAAAATCACCTGTTTTGTCATCACTTTAGACATCACGCTAGAGAATCATTCAAATATTAGCTCTAAACTGACATGTGTGAAGTAGCAACGGTTTCTGCTGTTCTAACTGTCAGCTGCAGATATGAAGGAATGGCGGAAGAAAGTAGTTTCTCTTTTAAAAGAGTTATTAGACTCTCCGTGTTTGATTTTCTTTTTATACACACGATTTTGCAGTTGAACTGTTGTATATATCAATATCACACTTGTAGCAGTGCGATATGGCTACATGGCACATCTTTCTCGTGCCAACGCACGCTTCCCACAAGTGCCGATGTACAGCCACATTGCACTGCTACTCATGTGATATTGCTCATACTGTATATAGTCTGGGCTGGTGTTGTTATTACTGTAAAAAAAATTGTAATAAGCTGCCAGTACATTTTCTGTTATTTTACAGACTTATTTCTCTATACGTTATTTCTTATACATTATATTATTTCAAACTACTTAAATGTCAAGATCAAAGTCCCATAATGCAGTTCACAACCGTAAATAAATGCAAAATACTTGTGAATTACAAAATACAGAAATAGTTAATTAACAGGTATTTTACAATGTATGATCTGACTTTTTTTCTCTCTACACTCTCAGAAATAACAGTACGCAAGCTGTCACTGGGGTGGTACCTTTTCAAAAGGTACAGATTTGTACATAAAAGGTCCATAATAATACCTCAAGGATACATATTAGTACCTAAAAACTACAAGTGTTCCTCTTAAAATTTGTTTGTACTAATATATACTTTTAAGGTACCAATATGGACCCTTCAAGTACAAATGTGTACCTTTTTGAAAAGGTACTACCCCAGTGACAGTTCTCGTACCTTTACTTCTGAGAGTGTAGAGGTTTTTTCTACCTGAAATTTGAGTTATTTTGTTGACTGCTGTCCTGATTATGACTTTTTTGCTGATCTTTTTACCAACTTCAGTTTGTCTAGAATTTTCATTTGCTTTGTATAGTTAGTCATTCTGTCATTGATGTAGAAAAAATTACTGGGGTCAGAGGTCAGTCAAAATAGAAAGCCTCTCCAGTTTTCACTCAGCTTTCCTCCAAATCTGTCATACTGTATAAGCAGTTCTATTTATAAATATGGCCAACAGAAATATAACAACAAAAGGAACATAAACCAATTCTTATTCAGGAAAAAAATTGTGAAATTCTTTTCAGCATGTTTGGATTCAATAACAACTTTAGATGTAAATGGAACAAAATGCTTGTAGTCAGTGTTCGAGCTATACCGTAGCCTTTGGGGGAACCCATTTTTTCTCCGGTGGGGGGGTCGCTTTGATCTTGAGAGTCCCTTGCCACAATAATGTAGACTATGAAACACATAGGATCCTTGTCCTTAAACAGCAATGTATAAACAAAAAATATATAAATGTAGAACAAATATTTATACAATTGTAACTAATATTACAAAGTAACTCGGTTTACTTTCTCACTAAAAAGTGCTTGTTTTCCCATCAATAACTTTCTTTGGCCCTTGAAAATATCTTTTGAGGGGATTTATTTTTACATGCACAAACAACAGCAGCCTAAACAACAGAACATTGTTGTCTAATTTGATCTGCAGTGCTTCCGTGAGAGGAATACATTCATTTATATAAAATCAACAAACACTAATATGTTTCACTTGACAACAAAATAAATAACCTCGTCATGTCGTTTATCATTTTCTATTCTCTCTATAAGCTCAAGATGATACCATTAAAGACAGCATATAAAAAATGTGTTATATTATAGAATCTTATAGGATCTCACTTTTCACTCTGGTAAATCATAGTCGCGAATTGGAAAATAAAAGAAACACCATTGAAAGCGGTTCCGTTTAGTCAAGTTTACCCTGCTTTCAGCTTAATTATCCAACATGTTTACATCAATGTCATGGTGTTTAAAAAAAGAACATACTATTGGTCTACTGTATGAAGCAAATAAAACAAAACAAGGTCACATTATTTGATTCGGAAAATGAATAAGCAGTGTCTCAACGTCCGTATGAAAACTTCTGGCTGTCTGTTTTTGACATGACTGGACTTTGCTCCTCAGCGCCCCCACACCTTGATGCTCATGACAAGAATAGCTCGTAGTTATCTTTTTTTAAGTGAGGTGTAAATCGCCGTCATGCAGGAATGATATTTTTGCACTTTTACACATAATAATTCATAATCACATTACACAATAATGAAACCGCACGTCAAAATAACGCATTGTCAATGTTTTTTGAGACCCCCCAAAATATCCAAAATTTTTAAGGGAGCCGGGCTCCCCCTAGCTCCCCTGTAGTTCACACCCTGCTTTTAGTCAGATTCAGTTTGAATTGAATTAAAAAAAAAATCATGTCCTTGGCGAATTATAACGTCCCATTATTTAAAATAAATAAAAAAATAGAAAATTGGCACCAATAGCCTAATGGTTAGTGTGTCAACATATAGTACCGAGGTGGTTGCGGGGACCCGAGTTCGATGCCCGGCTCAAGGTCCTTTGTCAATTTTGCCCTCTCTACGCTGCATATGCTTTCTAGTGATGGGTTGTTCTTGAATGATTCGTTCATTTTGAACAAATCTTTTTTATGACTCAAAAACGATGAGTCCTCTCAGACAGTGATTCGTTCATTCACGCATGCGCACATTTGTGCAGGTGGAGAAGAAGATTAGTTCCTTTTTCGAGTCTTCTATCAGGTTTGAGTCATTCGTTCATAACGGAATAAGGCTGTAACATAAAAAAAATATGGAAAAAGTGAAGCGCTATGAAGACTTTCCGGATGTACTGTACGGTGACTGTCATAGGGGCGGCCAACTGCATGGCTATTTATTTTATTTATTTTTTTTTTTTTTTAGATCATTTCATACAGCTTATGATGGTTTTAAAGACGTAGGGAGCATTGGTTTACTTTGGAAAATAGTTTGGAAAATGAAAACAGTGGCCATTTAATCCTTAAATGACCCAACCCTTAAAAACTGAGCATTTTATAAAGCGGGTCAGAATGGGCGTTGAAAATAATCAGTTTTTCCGAAAATACATTGTTCAAGTGAAAGCAATTTTCCAATGTTTGTGTTTTATCTGTGAAGTTAATCCAGTTTATCACACTGATACAGAAGCAGTGAGTCAGTGCTAATCGTGAAGCCACTCTTCTACTGTGCAGAATGGTTGCCTTTGCTTCTCCTGAATTGCTCTCCAAACCGCACTTGCTCTCCTGCACACCACTTTGTCTCAGCGATGAACCTGTCAGCCTCTCCTGCAGTCTGTGTGTGTGTGTTTGTGTGCATGCTCAGCCCCAGGGTCAAAATAAGCCTTTTTTCATTTAAGAATTAGAAACCTCAAACTCAAGCAAAAACATTGACTATGCTGAACCACACACACATACACACACCAAACCCCCTTTCAAAATCTCATAAATACTTAAAAGAAACGGGAGAAAAATTAAAGTCAGGAGCGTTTGGATATTGCTTTTGGGTGCCGGTGAGAAATACTCACTGTGTTTTTATCTGCTTGTTTATGTGTGTTGGAAAGAAAGCACAAGAAGAAAAGGAAGCGTGTGTGTGTCTGTCCATGTGTGTGATTAGCACATCTGTTGCTGGGTTCCAGGTGAGAGTGGCACCTTCAGACATCTGGAGGAAGATCTGCTCCATCTGCTCCGGTCCAGCACTCTCTCTTTCCATCTTTGTCTTTTTATGCTCGTCTTGGTGGATCTAAAACATTAGCTTACACAAGTTTAATAGCAGCATTAAAAAAATAAGAAATAAAAGGTACCAATTTCAGTTCCACAAAAAAGCAATTCTGGCTTAACTGCATGACTTTGTAATTTATTTTAATTCAGGCGTTTCATTTCTGGCATCTGTGATAGGACAGTAATTTAAGTTGGAGAGAAAAAAGGTTGGCTGGATCGAGAAAAGTCCACAAATTGGGATAAGTGGGATTCGAACTCAGGAAGGCCAAGAGCAGTTGCCAACATGATTTTGCAATTAAAAAAAAATAATAATTTAACAACAGTATAAAAGTCTGGTGTCAGTACGGTTTTGTTTTTCTTTTTTGTTTTTTTTGTTTAACCTTTTTTTATAGGACAGTGGAGAGTGGAGACAGCAAAGCATTAGTGATGAGAATTTCTGATAATATTACTGAGTTTGAGTCTAGTTCAGCGAGGTGAACCAACCTTTTTTTTTCAGGTCATTTCATTCAATTTGCCAAAATATCATTAAAATGATATGAGTGGCTTCCAAACTCATCTACAGTACAGCAAATGTTGCTCGCACTACAAACAAGTCATAACTAGAATGCTATAAGAAAGAGAGAAAATAATGATTTATTGTTTACCTGTCTATGATTATGTCAGCTCCCTTTTTCTGACAAGTCTTCAAATTTGAGTATTTCGTTCACGTCACGTAGACAGTCCCATATAAGCTTAAACAATGCACACAGTCTGAGCCGAAAGGAGCCATGATTCGTTCAACTTTCTTTTGCTTTTGTCTTTCACGTGATGAATGAAAGACGAATGAAATGAATGAAAGAGACGAACGGACCAAATCTTTTGCCAGCTCTAAATGCATTTGATTGGCTTCTGTCTTTCATGTGATTAATGAACGACTCAAATCGAGGACTCGAGAGATGAACAAATTAAAAACTTTTTCTGGCTCTGACTGTATATGATGCTATATAAAAATATATATATCCAAAATAAAAAAAAAACTGAAAAATCGCATGCACATAAGTATTCACAGCCTTTGCTGTGACGCTCTAAATTGAGCTCAGGTACATTTTATTTCCACTGATCATTCTTGAGATGTTTTAGCAGCTTAATTGGAGTTCACTTGATTGGACATGTCAAAGCATAAACCAAGCATGAAGACAAAGGAATTGTGTGTAGACCTCTGAGGCAGGATTGTCTCGAGGCACAAGGCTGGGGAAGGTTACAGAAACATTTCTGCTGCTCTGAAAGTTCCAATGAGGGAAGATGTTTGAAACCACCAGCACTCTTCCTAGAGCTAGCCAGCCATCTAAACTGAGTGATCGGGGGAGAAGGGTCTTAGTCAGGGAGGTGATCAATAACCCGATGGTCACTCTGTCTGAGCTCCAGTGCTCTTCTGTGGAGAGAGGAGAACCTTACAGAAAGACAACCATCTGTGCAGCAATCCACTGATCAGACGGTCAGACGGAAGCCACTCCTTAGTAAAGGGTACATAGCAGCCCGCCTGGAATTTGCCAAAAGTATCTGAAACAAAATTCTCAGGTCTGATGAGACTAAAATTTAACTTTTTGGAGTGAATTCCAGGCATTACATTTGGAGAAAACCAGGCACCGCTCATCACCAGGCTAATACCATCCCTACAGTGAAGCATGGTGGTGGCAGCATCATGCTGTGGGGATGTTTTTCAGCAGCAGGAACTGGAAGACTAGTCAGGATAGAGGGAAAGATGAAAGCAGCAATGTACAGAGACATCCTGAATGAAAACCTGCTTCAGAGTGCTATTGACCTCAGAGTGGGGTTGAGGGTTCATCTTCCAGCAGGACAATGACCCAAAGCACACCGCCAAAATATCAACGGAGTGGCTTCACATCTCAATGAAGGCCCCACCAGAGCCCAGATCTGAATCCTATTGAACATCTCTGGCTGTACACAATTGCTTTCCATCCAACCTGATAGAGCTTAGAGACAGGTGTGCCAAGCTTGTGGCATCATATTCAAAAAGACTTGAGGCTGTAATTGCTGCCAAAGGTGCATCAACAAAGTATTGAGCAAAGGCTGTGAATACTTGTACATGTGATTTTTCAGGTTTTTAAATTTTAATGAATTATGTAATTATGGAATAAGGCTGTAGCATAAAAAAGTGGATAAAGTGAAGCCCTATGAATACTTTCCGGATGCACTGTATATGGCTCACCCAACTATCAGATGTTTGTGACATAAATAATTGATGAATTCCTCCGAAAACCTTTTTATTATTATTATTATTTATTTTTTTAATCTCTTTTCCTTTTTCATTTTTTTTCCTCCTCTTGTTATCTGTATTGATTTGTACTCTCATATGTGTATATGCTCTATATGTAATGTACATATGCAGATATTTGACTTGACTTGTGGATAAGTGCAGGTATAGATTTCTCATGGAGGAATATGATTAAATATCTGTACAGTTGTAGACGTGCATGTGCATATGTATTTCCATTTCAAATATGTTTACTTATTATTATTTGCTGGCATAGGAGGGATTTGGGGTTTGTTCTTTAAAATGCGAAAAACTAATAATAATAATAATAATAATAATTGATGAATTCCAAATCGAATAATTATGATAACTATCATATGGCATATAGTATTCCATTTGGGATGACGGTTCACATCATGGTGTAGTGTATAGTGTGAAATTTCATTCATGTCCTCGTGAACTGTATTTTTCTGAGCGCTGTGACTATGACGTGATCACCTGTGAATTTGGCCCTATGTTTAGGGATTGATGGAAATACGTGCTGTTGGTTGGGTCTGAAAGCTGAAAAACGCTGTTTTCAATGGATCCATTGATGGGTAGCATCAAAGCACTTCAAAAGCCTAATCTAGCTTGATCCTTGATCAATTTCTCAAGGCAGCAGCAAACTTTCTTCACCTCTGATATTGCCCTTCACTAAGTCAGCGGTTATGTTGAAGTTGCAGTTAAATTATAGGCCCTTTTATACGGAGGCCGAGAGAGCTTAACATGCTGCAATTTAAGAAAACACATGCAATAACAAAAAAAAACAGCAGCAAATTATGAAAAGATCTTCATCCGTTTGACAGCACATGTGCTGCAAATCCTCACAACGCAAACACATTTTTAAAAAACGCACTGCATTTTCCTTCAACACAAACAAATTATTACAACATGTTGTGTTTTCTCACAACGCAATCATTTCACGAAAACGCACTGCATTTTCTCACAATACTTTCAAATAGCACAGAACTCAACGTAAATGTTTCAAGTAGACCCTAAAACATGACGGATTCAGCTATTTAGGTTATAGTTGTTTATGCTAATAATTACTAAAGGCAAGGAAATCAGGATATTAAAATAAACAAACAAAACTTACCTTTCAAAGACCACCTACAACTTCACTGAGCAATAGTCACGACATGGTGGTGTCCATTTTTTGGGTCCTCTTGAAACATTTCCATTATGTTCCGTTCTTTTTGTGTTGTGAGAAAATGCAGTGCGTTTTCATAAATTGTTTGCGTTGTGAAAAAATGCAGCACGTTTTATTAATTTGTTTGCGTTGTGGGAAAATGCAGTGCATTTTTTAACGTGTATGCATTGTGAGGATTTGCAGCATGTGTGCTGTCAAACGGATGAAGATCTTTTCTTAATTTGCTGCTGTTTTCTGTAATTACATGTGTTTTCTTAAATTGCAGCACGTTAAGCTCTCTCGGCCACAGTACTTTTCACAAGATGCTGAAGATGTGTTTAATAGTCATCAGCACCTTAAAATTTTTAAAGTATAGATTTTTAAAAACGTACAGTATGTACATTTATAAAGCTATACTTTTTATTACATCATATTTGCATAAAAAAATACGCTTATGCAAGGTGTTTCTAATACAGCATCCAAAAGCAGGACTTTTTGAGGATTTTTTTTAGAAAATCATAAAAATACTATCCTGGGGATTTTCATTTGTTATTTGAGCTCATTGGAATGCAAAAGTTTACCCAGCTATGACGATTTCCGCTGCTGAGACTTTCCTGACGTAAATACGAATTTCCAGTAGTTTCCCTGTACGTTTTCTTTTGAAATTGAGTTTTATTGTAAGTGAGATACAGAAGGGTTTTCTAGCAGCAAACAATAATAATTAATCAACAATTTATCAGTCATCCCAGTGTTATTTTAGTAGTAGGCTACTTTTATTGTAAACTATTTCCCCCCCTAATTTCATTTGGTGTTTTTCTTCAATATTTCTATTCTGGCTGCACAATATATCATTTGAACATCGATATCGCAATGTGTGCATCCACAATACTCATTTAGCAGGATTAATAAATAATCTAAAGACTAAAAGATAAAGATATTATTATTTTAAAATAATTTATACAATGATGGCCATGTTATTTTATGTTTGTTCAATTTTTGTACCTGAATACTGTTAGGTCTCTAGAAAACCCTAAAGCACGATTTATTTTATTTTTAACTTTGCTCTGTTGTTTATATATGCTTGTAATTTGTTATCGTTTATGCAAACACAGAAAAAAGACTTGATCATCCCAATCTATCTTTAATGAATGAAATCTTTCCAAATAGAGCTTTTCAATTCATTTAGTAAAATTGTATTCACATTGCGTTTTTTTTGTGGCAAAATATATTGCAATGTAATAGTTTTCCAATATCGCGCAGCCCTAATTTCTATGCCATTATTATTATTTATTATTATTATTATTATTATTTATAATATTTCTCTTTTTGGTCTTTTGTTGTTGTTTTCAGCTTATTTTAAACAACAGTCAAACAGTGCTTTTGAAAACACTATTGGTTGGGTTTGGGTCAGTCGATCGGTCAGTTAGTCAAACAATCAGTTGACAGTGACCTCTGGTGGATTTACGCAAGAACAACAGGCGGGAATGGCGTTCGCGTACACAGCAGCCTCTGGTGGATTCGCAAAACTAGAACTGCAAAAAAACGTAGCTCCTTGGACATTTTTGGCGCTCTACAGAAATGTATACATGGGTACATTTTCAGAATGAGCCTGGGTTGATTTCAAATGACCGAATTATATCATTTACGTGACTGCAATTTACACGTTTTGCGAGCATGAAAATGCAAACTAATGGAAAATGCTTTTAAAGTAGCTTCAAGTTAAAAAAAAAACTGTTATTGTCTCTGTTTAAACTACTAAAAAATATATATTTTATAAAAAAAAAGTGATTCCATGGACATGCATATTATGTTATTGGTCTTTTTTTTAAACTGTAGTAGGTTAATGCGCTACTTACTGACAACCAAAATAACAAGGCAGACGTTACAGTAATTATTCTAACAGCATAGTCATTTGAAGAAGCCTACATTGTTGTCATATTATTATTTAATTAATCAAATTAATTGTCATTTTGTCAACAAAAAGGAAACTGATTCCTATATACTGTAAGTGAGCACATTCATTTTACTCCCTGGATTGACAAATGAAATAAACTTCCTTTTTTAAAAAAGAAAGAAAGTTTTTGAGATGTTGCTGAAAGTGTAGTTTATTCTTGGTCTCAGCTGTAACCGGTGGGAAATTAAAGAGAGAAAGAATCTAGATTTGCTGAGTTGCTCAATAAGACCCAAAAGAAAATTGCAAACAATAAAATAACATTCATATTTTTACCAGCAGCCATTTTGAGGGGATAAAAATAAACCATGAACCATGTAATATGCTTGTTTCCTTCTCTTTTTTTATTTTATTTAATCCTACAGTGAAATCTAACGATACTTAGAAACCATCATACTTTGAAATCTGCAGGTTTATAATAGAATTAATCCGTTACACATTCAGAAATGTAGCTCTTTGTTTTCCCACCGGTCACATGCTGCTTCTTTTTTTTCCTGAGCTTTATCATAGACATCATTAACCAAAAGGGGAAACTGGAATGTACCAGCTGTGATCATGTGACTGTTTACTCCAGCCATGTAAACATGATAAAAATCAAGAAGGCCAGATTTTATTAATAGCTGCCCAATGCAGTAGTCCCATCAAACTGAAAACCAGCTGGATCCAGACAAAGATTAATTCAGCATTCAACTCCTGTCATTTCCTCCAGCAAGCAAAGAAAGAGACAGAGGGGTTTGGGATCTGTCATGTGAGGGTCAAAAAGGAGAAAGAAGTGAAGAATTGTATGGTTTAGAGGACAATGTAGTTGGAGAAAAGAAAGAAAGAGTGACCTACACTGGTAACGATTTTTGTAAAATACACAGTATTAAACTGTAATATGAACTGAATTTTACTTTAGGACCGTTATGCAGTATTTTACTGCATTTTAAAGTTGCATTGTAAAAAATTCTGTGTATTTTACAGTAAATATATACAATACTGTAAATACAACCCCAAATCAGAATAAGTTGGGACAGTATGGAATACTCGAATAAAAAAAGAAAGTAGTGATTTCCAAATTGACTTTGACTTGTATTTCATTGCAGACAATATGAACAAAACTATTTCATGTTTTGTCTGGTCAACTTCATTTCATTTGTAAACATACATCCTTTCCTGTTATTTAGACCTGCAACACATTCCAAAACAAAGTTAGGACAGGAGCAGTTTAGACCTAGTACTCGGGTAAATTGGTTAAATAAACAGGTGATTTCAACAGGTGATTGTAATTATAATTTGGTACAAAAGCAGCATCCAAGAAAGGTCTAGTCCTTTAGGAGCAAAGATGGGCTGAGGATCGCCAGTTTGCCAACAAATACGTGAAAAAAAATTATAAAAATGTTTTTAAAAAAATGTTCCTCAAAGAAAGGTAAGAAGACATTTGGATATTTCCCCATCAACAGTGCATAACCTAATTAAAATATTTAAGGAATCTGGACGAGTCTCAGTGCATAAAGGACAAGACGCAAGCCTAAGCTGAATAACCGTGATCTCCGATCCCTCAGACGACACTGAATCATCATTCATCTATAAGCGATATCACCACATGGGCTTAAGACTACTTTAGCGAACCTTTGTCAAGTACCACAATACGTAGTTACATCCACAAATGCCAGTTAAAACTAAACTGTGCCAAAAGGAAGCCCTATGTTAACTGTGTCCAGAAGTGCAGTACACTTCTCTGGGCTCGAAGGCATCTGGGATGGACCATCAAAAGCCAGGGTCTGTCATGGTATGGGGTTGTGTCAGTGCCCTTGGCAAAGGTAACATGCACTTCTGTGATGGCACCATTAATGCTGAACATAGAGAACATAGAGATTTTGGAGCACAATATGCTGCCTTCTTTCCAGGGATGTCCATGCATATTTCAACAACACAATGCAAAACCGCATTCTGCACACATTACAGTCTTGTCTGCAGAGGAAGAGGATTCAGGTACTTGTCTGGCCTGTCTGTAGTCCTGACCTGTCTCTAATAGAGAATTTATGGCACATTTTGAAGCACAAAATGCAACAACGAAGACTCCATACTGTTGGCCACCTTAAGACTTGTTTGCAGGAAGAATGGGACAAAATAACAGTTCATCACTTGGTGTCTTCAGTCCCTAAACATCTTTTAAGTGTTGTGAAAAGAATTGGTAACATTACAAAGTGGTAAATGCTTTACTTTTCAGACTATTTTTTAATGTGTTGCATGAATCAAAATTTGAACACGTGTTTATTTTGAAAACAAAAACAATAAAGATTATGAGGAACACATGAAATAATGTTTGTTGTATTGTCTGCATTGAAATACAAGCCAAAGTAAATTTAGAAATCCCTACTTTCTTTTTTTATTTACGTTTTCCATAATGTCCCAACTTTTTCAGATTTGGGGTTGTACATATAAAATACAGCAAGATAAATTGTGCTGTAAATGTAGATGGAGTATTTTTGCTGTGATTGATTTACAGTGAGTAGATTCTACAGAAAATTGTTAACAGTGTACATTCTCAGAAATCACCATTGTTTATACACATTCTGTCCCAGTGTTTTGTCATCATCATACTACAGATTTAATGAAGACGCATCTTGTTTTCAGCATCTGATTGGATTCATCAGGCCTTCATTCATCCTGTCAGAGCCCTGCAGTCTTTCAGTTTATCTCTGCCCTTCATTTATCACACCATCCTTCCCGTGAATGAAAAGTCCTGCTATTGCGGGCCACGCACAGAGATTTCAGAGGTTAATGAACACGTCCACAACGAGTCTCAGACAATCAGCTCTCTCGGCTCGGCGCTAAAATCGTCTCTCTGTCAGCGTGGCATTGTCTAAGACTCTCAGTGGCCATTCACTCCACTTGAAGAGATTGACTCTCACTGCTGTAACGCAGCCAAAAGCTTCAGTCCTCAGCCAGCGGTTGTCAATGAAAAGTGCTCTTATTAGATTTCCAATTTCAGCTTTGCTCTGAAAACCATTTGCGAGATGGGGGAAGGGGGCGGACACAGGGAAGTGCATATAAAAAGAACAAATCTCTGATATCCAGACTCATAATGCGTAATTTTAATACGCCACTCGCTGAGGTACTTGATGCTGATTGGACTATTGTGGCATTCAGATATATTTTTATATCGGATCTCTCAGTGGTTTTCTTTTCAGTATAGGAAGACTATGCAACTCAAAGTCAAATCAATATTTCATGTCATTTAATTTATTTGATAATGACACTGAAATATGCAGGATAGTGCGCAATTGTCTGAAAATAATTGCATATTTGCAAAATGAACAATCAGCACCTCTGACAGATTTTATAAAGCTTGTTTTTGTGGTTACGACCTGGATTTGCTTAGAGATTATCAATTGGCGACCTGCTATTTTATTCCACTAAAGTAAAAAAGCTTTAAAAACAAACAATTAAATATACAATGATACTAATACAGGCCTAATAATTTTATATGTTGGGTGACACGGTGGCTCAGTGGTTAGCACTGTCGCCTCAGAGCAAGAAGGTCGCTGGTTCGAGTGCCTGCTGGGCCAGCTGGCATTTCTGTCTGGAGTTTGCATGTTCTCTCAATGTTTGTGTGGGTTTCCCCCATAGTGCAAAAACTTGGTCACTATAGGTGAATTAAATAAACCAAACTGGCCGTAGTGAATGAGTGTGTATGGATGTTTTCCAGTACTGGTGTGGGTTTGGTTCGGTTACGATTATCATGCCATCGTTTCGGTTTAATTCGATATCTCGGTGTATCACAGTGCACTGATGATGCTTTCTATACACAATTTTATATTTTACTTCACATCACAATTCTTGTCTTAAAATGTATAAATATGTTCATAAATGATTTGTAATACAATTGTTCCTTTAAAACAAGCAGTCAGATATATAAAAAGTACCTTTAAATATTATCACGCTTACTTTCTGAGCTTTACACCCCTATGATTGGTCACATGCTCAACAAAAAGGGCTGCGATTAGCTCTTACGCTCTGGCGATGTTCACCGATGAGTGACAATGATAAACGGCAGCGGTGATCACAGCTGATCCATGATAGATGCAGACACGCTCGAATCTGATCCACAAGTATTCCTATAACAGCCGAGAGGAGAGGAAAAGTTACCTCATACCAGCAGGTTAAATGTCCGCAGTGAGATATATATATACACAGTTGAAGTCAGAATTATTAGCCCCCCTGTTTATTTTTTCCCCCAATTTCTGTTTAACGGAGAGAAGATTTTTTCAACACATTTCTAAACATAATAGTTTTCATAACTCATTTCTAATAACTGAATTATTTTATCTTTGCCATGATGACAGTAAATAATATTTGACTAGATATTTTTCAAGACACTTCTATACAGCTTAAAGTGACATTTAAAGGCTTAACTAGGTTAATTAGGTTAATTAGGCAGGTTAGGGTAATTAGGCAAGTTATTGTATAATGATAGTTTGTTCTGTACACTATTGAAAAAAATATAGCAAATAGGGGCTAGTAATTTTGACCTTAAAATGTTTTTTAAAAAATGTTAAACTTTTTAAATAGTTTTGGACATTTTTACACTGTATATAAAAATATATTATTTATTTTGGACATCTGTTTTTTTTTTTTTTTCTTCATTATGCCAAGAAAAAAAAATGTTTGCCATTAGCCATGCTCCTTAGGATCAGTGACATATAATTGCTTATATTTGCTGTATAATTGCAAATTTAAAATAGTTAAATTACAGAAATTTTCGGTAAATTTCTGTATTTTAACGTATGTTATTTTATGGTCAATATCTGTAATTTAACGGCCATTATTTTACAGGAAATTTCTGTAATTTAATGTCTGTTATTTTGTGTTAAATATCTGTAATTTAACGTCTGTTATTTTACAGTAAATTTCTTAAATTGAACGGCCATTATTTTAGGATAAATATCTAATTTAACGTCTGTTATTTTACGGTGAATATCTTTAATTTAATGTCTGTTATTTTACGGTTAATATCTAAGTCAATGTCTGTTATTTTATGGTAAATATCTTTAATTTAACGTCTATAATTTTACGTTAAATATCTGTAATTTTGTGGCGTTATTTCACGATAAATATCTGTAGTTTAACGTGTTATTTTACTGTAAATTTTTGTAATTGAACGGCCGTTATTTTACGGTAAATTTCTGTAATTTAAGCTGTTATTTTTTTGTTTTTTGTTTTCTTCAGTGTGTATTATGTTCAATTAGCATAATGTTTTCTGAACATATGTACAACCCGATTTTGGACCAGCATCTCTTTCTCCCCACCAGCAGGAATGTGTCCTCATTGCTCATGTCTTCAGGCAGAAGTTTTAGTCATATGATGCAGGAAGTGCTTTAGGATCATGACACAGTTTCTGTCGGGGTTAAAGTGCTGTTTTCCTCTGATCAGAGATCAGTTTTGCTGTTCACGGAGCGATGATAAACGAGTCCCGGATCAGAGCTGAGAGAATAATCCCCCCCAGGGTAAATGTATGATCAGTAAATGGCAATAGATTTTTACTTTTGCTACGTTAAAAGCACAGGATGCTGACAGTTTGTGCAGTGTTTTCCGTCATCATTATTGTCGCTCACGCATGGAGAACTGTGTCACCAGTTACACATGACAGCTTTGTGTGTCACTCACAGTCTGGAGGAGGAACCAGCCAGCTGGACAGATCGTGACACAGATATTCTTCAGAGGCTGATAAAACACTAACTTTGCTCTTTTGTTGTGTGTGTGCGTTCGCATAATTGCTTTGCTTTTTGAATATTTGTCAAAACTTTCTGCTACCCAAAACTATAACTGTGATGGAGGCGGGAAGTTGACGTGTCCTGTAGTGTGACATGCTTTGTTTGATTCAGAACGATTTAAAACAGCATTTTCATATGCAGCTTTTGGGGCCATGATAACTGAAAGACTTTTGAAGACTTTTTTACACTGTAGCCTTTGTGTGTAATACACAAGCATTTAAAATGTTTAAAAATGATACAAATGTTTTTTTAAATAGTAAAAAACCCCCGAAAACATTTATTTTTACAGACAACTCTTTATGTTTGTGGTCTGTAGAATGAGATGTAATTTTTTTCTCTGAATTACAAAATAATCGTTATTCATTCAATTTCCTTCAACTAAGTCCCTTATTTATCAGGAGTCGCCACAGTAGAGTGAACGGCCAACTAGTCTGGCATATGTTTCACGCAGCGGATGCCCTTCCAGCCACAAACCCAGTACTGGAAAACACTCTCACATTCACACATGGACTCATACAAATAATCGTTATGTGATGATCAAATTAGGTCAAATTTTATTCAGATGTCAGAATCACCAGAATTGATGTAATAGAAAATATGTAATCTACTCTCTAAAAATAGTTTTTTTTTTAACCTTTATATTTGTTCTACTTGGAATCACAACATCCTGAAGAAGCTTTTATGATGAAATAGTTCTTTGTTTTCAGGGTTCTTTTTTCCCGCCTTTTTCTTTTTCAAATCTGTAACTGTCAAAATTACCTCAGTATCTTCTCTGTAACTCAGCATTTTAAGTTTGTTAATTCTAATCTTTATTTCTAACCTATATATTTATGACACTGGCTATATAGTAAATGTGAGTATTGTTATCTCTTGTTTATATGTTGTGTATATGTATATATATATATACATCTTGTGGCTTTCTTCGCAGCTTCACAAACAGACTTAATGGCCCTGAAGACTTTACAGAGTGAATGGCCTGCAAACTCTCTACAGCCCACCTCTATTGGCTCGCAGTGGGTCTTCCAGCTCCCTTCCCGGCACTTCTCTTCTAGCTCCTGGTACTTTGACTCCATCTCCTCTTCCCTGGCCACTGTGAGTTCAAGCAAAATCAACTGTCTTATTGCCTCAAAAATGATAATTATGTCTGGTCGGAGTGATGTTGTGGGATTTTTTTAACTGCTTCCATAGGTGGACTTTCACCTTGATTTTATATATGAAACATTCAATATCCAAACATCTGACCTGCACCAGCATTTCTTTAATTCCTCTGGCATTTGGCATGAGTATAATTTTAATTTTAATAACACAATCGTTCATAACATGATGCTCAACCATGTCAACAGGGCTAAAAAATGGTTATATTTTTCTATATTTGGCCTTCATAATCATACTTATTTGTATTTAAACAATTGGAAGAGACATTTTAACCTCATATGTGTTTCAAATCATTTTAAACTATGATTTTAGTTAAGTAATTGGAAATCAGACTACAATATCCAAATAAGTACATTGCATTCAGACCACAAAGTACTAAAATAATCTGAACATCTGCCTCAAAAAAAAAAAAAAAAAAGTGAATCCCTGAGCTTAACTGACCATCCTGCTTACATACGGAAACATCAGTCAGACATCATCTGGCACTTTTCCGCTGTGAAGTTAACACCTGTTTAAAGCACCTGTTACAATCTCCGGAGATACATCATACGCTTAAACCTTTTTTTTCTCTTCCCTTCTCCTGTTTTTGACATTATATTACTGCTTAAACAGAGGTTGTTTTTGTATGTGGTTGCGTTCACGTGTGCACGACTGTCATAAGGGGATTCACTAATGTGATGTATTACCTCTTTAAATGTTGAAATATGTCGGAGGCCTCGCTGCTCTTTGCATATGGATCAAAAGGTCAGTCTCCGTGCTTAAACTCAAAGGTCACGCTCAAATATGTCCGTCTTAACTGGAATTACATCATGTTTGCAGTGGGACCGCTGCTCTCTGCCTGACAGGGGAAATGAAAGCGGCTTTGATCGTGACCGAGGACGGAGACATAAGACAAGAGCCATAACTCACACACTCGCGCACCACCGGCTGCTGTCACATCCCTCTGTTTAGCAAATCTCTCTCTTTTTAGTAAATCAGCATGCGATGCATTTAGAGCAGGCTGGGTTTATCCTAGGACAGACTTTTCAACTTGTGGACAGGGAAAGTTAGGTTGAACAGTAGGCCTAATACACTCACTGGCCACTTTATTAGGTACACCTTACTAGTACCGGGTTGGGCCTTCAGAACTGCCTTAATCCTTCGTGGCATGGATTCAACAAGCTACAGGATATATTTTGGTCCATACTGACATGGTAGCATCACGCAGTTGCTGCAGATTTGTCGGCTGCACATCCATGTGATGTGAATCTCCCGTTCCACCACATCCCAAAAGTGCTCTATTGGATTGAGCTCTGGTGACTGTGGTGGCCATTTGAGTACAGTGAACTCACTGTCATGTTCAAGAAACCAGTCTGAGATGATTTGCGCTTTATGACATGATGCGTTATCCTGCTGGAAGGCCATGAGAAGATGAGTACACTGTGGTCATAAAGGAATGGACATGGTCAGCAACAACCTACTCAGGTAGGCTGTGGCGCTGACAAGATGTTCAATTGGTACTAATTAAAGTGCTTAGTTACTTTTTAAGGAAAGTAATCCATTAAATTACATTTGCATTACTTTTTTGATATGGACTGGGCTTGTTTGTTAATAATGCTTGTAAAAAATATGCTAGTAATATTAAGTGGCTTTTACAATGTACTTGCATCCAAAAATAAATGTAGTTTCCATATTGTATTCATATTACAAAACACTTTCGGCGCTGTTGAGATGGGAAACGAGTAAGTTTAGGGACTGATTTGGTGGTATGGGTAGGTGTAAAGGATAAGACAACAGTGTAATTATAAATGTAATTACATAAATTAATTACAAATGTAATTATATGCAGGTATTTTTTATGTATTAGTAAAATGTAAAAAAAAAATGTATGTAAAAGTACCAAATAATTAATTTAAAGATAAGTACATTTTAGTTAAGGCCACCTAATAAAAAGTGGGACTAAAATAGTTGAATTTATAAAAAACGTAAAGCCCTTTTACACCAAAAGTGAAATGTGAAGTGAATGTGCAGTACCTCAGGCTGAAGGAAATGCAAATTTACGTATGTACTGGTTCAACCCTTTCCGGGTTTCATGAAGAATAGGAAGAATGAAGAAAATTAAGAAAAAAGATTGCAGCAATGAATATTCAGAATTTACATTTCACGGTATTAATTCATTTGAAGGATAGTGAATCTGTTTTGTGCAAGTGAAAAAATGCAACTGGCATCACTTTTTTTATATTTAAGTGATTTCAGAAGTCAAATTTCAGGAGAAGCACAATCAGTTTTGATTAGGTTAATTCATTATTGACAATCAATCTATTATCCAATCAGCTTAAGACCAAACCCCTATAAATATAGTCAAGCATGTCCTATCTCAGTTTTCTCTAGCTTTCCTCCACCACCCAAACATTTAAAACATTTTAAACCCGATAACACTAAAATTGGAGGGGATGGGAGGGGGGATGGGGAGGGGCATTCTGGAGTTGGGCTAGACATTGTGCTTGGACCCCTATCTCACTCTCTATCCTGATAAGGGGAATCACACAATTATGGTGTCTTTCCGAGCTCAGAGTTATCTCCCCTGAACAGCATGCCAAATACACATATTTAGTCAAATATCTGTAAGTGTGAACTTGTGAATTGGAATGTAACTCTATTTATTATTACTAGTTACTTAAAGTAATCTGGTTACATAATTTGGTCCCACTTTATATTAAGTGACCATAACTAATATGTACTTACATTGAAATTAATAAATTGTTACAAGTTACTTATTGTGTAAATACATGTTTTTAAATTGTACTTAAGATTGAATTTGAGATTAAATACCTGCATGTCATTACATCTGTATTTAATTTCCGTAATTACAAATATAATTACACTGTTGACCATCCATTACACTTTAACCCACCCTTAAACCCATACCACCAAAGCTTTCCCTAATCCTACCTGGGTCCCACCATAATATCACCAGAAGTGTTCTGTAATACATTATGGACACATTAAGTACAATTTATTTATATTTTAAAGTAAGTACATTTTAGTTAAGACCACTTAATATAAAGTGGAACCCATAACTTACCTTATAAGTAATGCGTTAACCCCGACACTGCTTGTGAACTCAAGTATTCAAAACCCTAAGGGAATCCTGCATTATCCTGCTTTAAATTACACACTGATATATTTACTAAGGGGTATGATGTTTCACACTGTACAATCATAAATCCCTGGGTTAATTTGCATAGCATAATTGCTGTTCCAGTGCAATTGATTGGATGAATGGAGAAAATGATCCTGTCTAGCATTGCATCCTCATATTATATTTTGCAGACTGCTATTCTTTCTTGTTTTCCTTCCTTCCTTGATAGCCATTTAAACTGCTGTTAAAAACATTTTTTTACTCACATGCAACATAGATCTAATCTCAGATCTGAATAATCAAAACCTGCATGATAACTGACATTATGCATCCCTTCTGAACTATAATACTTCTAGATGTGGTTTTAAATCAGATACACATTTAATCTGTCCTGCCTCTTAATACATTTATTCGATTCTTCTTGGAATTGGTATGAATTACATAAATCATTTTAATAGCAAGGGGTGGCACTGTCGCCTCACAGCAAGAAGGTTACTTGTTAGAGTTCCGGCTGAGCCAGTTGGTATTTCTGTGTGGAGTTTGCATGTTCTTCCCGTATTCGCGTGGGTTTCCTCTGAGTGCTCCGGTTTCCCCCACAGTCCAAAGACATTCAGTATAGGTGAATTGAATAAACTAAATTGTCCGTAGTGTATGAGAGTGTTTGTGAATGAGTGTGTATGGGTGTTTCCAAATACTGGGTTGCAACTGGAAGGGCATCCGATGTGTAAAACATATGCTATATTTATTTATTTAGTTGACGGTTCATTCCGTTGTGGCGACCTCTGGAGTAGAGACTAAGCCAAAGGAAATGAATAAATGAATTTTAATAGCACAGTGATTTATAACCCGAGGGTCAACCATGTTGATAGTAAAGCAATTACCAGCATGACAATTTTAGACAGGGACTAATAGAAACACAGATACCGGATACCAGTCATGTTCAGAAGGATTGTAAATAGACAGAACAGCAAAATATCAGATCTGTGCATTAAACACAGCCTAAATCTAAGACTGAAACGGTTTCTCCTCCTCAACGTGATGGCCTTTATATTCTCACACTTGTTCCGAACTAGCAGTTTGGCCATCTCAAGCATGATCAAGAAGTCCATGAAATTGCAGGGTGTCCTGTTCATCATTTTAAGATCCACAAGGGCATTCACAAGTGCCCCTTTACAGACACCACGTGCCCTTTAAACCTGCACTATAGTGTGGACTTCAGCAGAACTGTGTCTCTGCGGTGCTATATTTCATCATCAAAGTTCATCTAGTGCAGTCACAATGGTGATACGGCTCTTTTAGACTGCAATACAAAAAGGATTTCTAGGTATTTTGGGGCAATCTAATTTTTTGAAATGTTTAATTATTTGAAATTATATTTACAGGAGAAGTAAATCTGAGATATTAAATTGATATAGAGATAGAAATATAAATAATAGAATAAATGAATGTAACTATAAATTCTGTGACTAATGAATGTTGTTTCAAATCTGCAATACTTTTATGCACATGATAAATATCCTCATTTGAGTTCAGGGGATGAATGAAAGTCTTTCAAGCATATTTTTGTGTGCACTACCCCTTTAAGGCTTGCCTTCAGAACAAATACCTTTAATGTGAGTGTTTTTCATTTGACCACACTGGCAGATTTTTCTTGTGTTGTAAGTGTATATTAAGTGAAAAACAACATATCTGCCAGTTAAGTAAGACAAATTTACCCTCTAGGGAACGTTGTTTCTACACTAATGTTCAAATTAATTTAGTAATTACTAATTTAGCGTGTGTAGTGATCGTAACAATTAGCATAGCAACATTGTTAGCCACTGATAAATTTTTTAACAAAAACCCGTTTTTCAATAAACAGTTTTTAGAGTGGGAATAACAGCTATTTAGAGTCAATTATACACTATGCATTACTAAAAACTAAACTTATAATAAAATAAAACATTAAAACAAGGGTGTCAAACACTGTGCAGTTTAAGTTCAGCCCTTTGTGGGGAAAATATAATAAAAAATATATGTAATAAAAAAGAATATTTATTTATATATATATATATATATATATATATATATATATATATATATATATATATATATATATATATATATATATATATATATATATATATATATATATATATATATATATATAGATGAGTTGTAAAATTCATTTTATAGTTTACATTGCATGCATTATATGCAGCCTACAAACAATAGGCTATTATTTGACATTATTAAACTCACTTTAATCCTCATGTGATTACTATCTTCAATACTAAAAACAGTTTGATCTAATCTGTAAATATTAACATAAAATTACATGTTACTCTCTGAAAATACAGAAAATTTCCTTTAAAAAACACAAAAATAACGTAATGCCAAAATACAAGCAATAACTGTAAATTTAATGTTTGAATTTTTATTACAGAAAATATCTGTAAAACAACATGTATTTTACTGTATAATGAAAAAACTGGAAAATTTAGTTTAAAAAAATACAGACAATTACCTGTAAAATATCGTTCATTTTTTTTTTTTTTTAACATTTTTTACACATAAAACACAAATGCTTTTTGAAATCCAAATCCTCTAAGGGATTGTTAGTCTGCATTGATAGGGGCAACTGGAGCCGGAAACACTTCCCAAAGAACATTATAAATTGAACGGCATCTACGATTATGTTAGTCTGTTTCATCATCCCAAAGTCTCCACAATCCTGGACCAGGCTGTATCCTAAACAGATGCTGTGGTGGTCGTGGAGGAGTGGAGAGCATGGGACTGATTGCTGAAAGACCACAGTGACAGATGAGTCTTCGCATTGATCGCGTGGACCAGCCTGAACACCGCCGGTGACCTATACACACCTGCAGCTTCTCTGCGATGGACGTCCAGCATTCTCCTGCCTCCGGTGCCTAGACTGCAGCTCTGTACAAAAAGCTTTTGCCAGAGGAGAAATGGTCGTGCCCAACTGAGCCTGGTTTCTCTCTTTCGTCAATTGGTGAAGTTTGTTCCTCGCAGCTGACTTGCTTGGTTCGGGACTTGTGGAGCTGCACATTGATGAATTTGCTCAGCAGTGTTTGGACTTTCAGCAGGGAAAATTAAACCACACTGAACTGAACTAAACTGAACTCTGAAAACTGGACTGAAGCAGTTTCAGTTTACTAGAAATTCTATGTTAAGCTGCTTTGACACAATCTACATTGTAAAAAATATAAAATACATTGTAAAAGAAATGAATTGAATTGAATTTTGATCATATACAGTATGCTGTCGTGTGTGCTTAATTGCATACAGGTCTTTTTTGATTGCAAAAAAACTGCTTCTAAACTTTTGAACAATAATGTAGCCTGCATGAGCAACAAAAAAAGAAGAAAAAAGTCCCTCGTGGCTTTTTCACACTGACCACTGGACTGCCGTTTTTATGTCCTCATGTGTTAGAAAAAGCAAAACCCAAGAGACACCGAGGGCACGACTGACAGGTTAAAATCTCTCAAGCAGTTTCACAGAACGCAGAAAATTCTTCCAAACAGCAGATTTTACCCAAGAGAGGCACTTGAGTTTAAAACGCATGCAAATGTGCACCGCATGAAGAATGCAGCAGATTTAATCTGGTATATCTCCAGGGCTGCTTCTTATTTCTGTCTATCAATATTCAAGACTCGATACGACACATTTAATACAGATCTAGAATGCTTAAAACTAAAATGTTTCTTTAAGCTCACAGGGAAACCAGTCAGTTTGGCTGCGGGGTGATAAAGCATTTTAAATTACATCTTTGTGAATAATTCTATTATTATCCATGTTGTAAGAGTCCTGCCTGAGGGGGAAAAGGCTGTTAGGCTGAGCTTCTCCTGTGGTGCACAGACACAAACATACTGTCGCATGTTGAATGCTAATATTCAAACTAGCTGTGACACACCGTCTGGCTGGATGTCCAACTCTCTCTCTGTCTCACACACTCAAAGGATGGATATGTTTTTCCACTGATACGCACAACAGGATAGTGATGAAAACTGTCAGGTTGATTAGCATCTGTGATAGCATCGATGCTAACACAAGAATTCAGCAGCAGGCCACTATTAAAAAGTGAAGTAAAATCATTTTGTGAGGGAAATTATAGTTATAGGTATACAATTATAAGTATAGGCATACTCTCTTCCTAAAAAAACTGTAGATCTTGTCTTTTTAATTATTTATTTTTTACTATTATATTACATTTTAAGGTAAAAAAAATTCAACTAACTACTATGGGCTCTATGCACAGCTAGAGTTTTAAAGCCAACGACAAACATCCGGTGAAGCTTAATGTGGCTATTTTCAATTTCACAAGGTTATTTTTTACAGCATCGATGTAATTACAATACATTCAGTTAAATAGACTTAGGCAATCATTTAGTCGATCAAGCATAAAACGAAATGAAAGACTGTTGTAACCACTAGCGCCCGCCAGTAGCAACATGCTAGCGTAGAAATTCCATTGAAAATACTGGGGTAAAATAAACTGTCATATTTTAAAGACATGGCGGGGGGAAATTGAATTTAATGCAGTGCTTCTTGTCCAATTCATATCGTATATCTAACAGGCAGTGAAGATCGCTGATTTTTAAAGAAATCAGATCTTAAACGTGATAATTTTGTAATGGAACATTTGGGCTGCCTGACCGAAAATTAAAAGTCTGTGTGCATATATGCCATTGAGTCTAACTTGAATCATACAGACCTGTTTGTGATCCTGATGATTCATTGAAAAGTTTGAACTCTAAGGAATGATTGTTAATGAACTTGACATTGTTAGATCTTTCATAAACATGCCAAGAAGAGCTAGCATAAATGTAGTTGTTTTATTTTGAAATGGACTCAAATTTTATCCTGTTCGTCACATAAAGCTGTCGTGTGCGCATTTTTATGATACTTACATGGTACTTTTGGAAGCTTTAAAACCACTATTCACTTTAAGTGCACAGGAAACAATAGCATGGAGGAAACTGTTAAAGGTCCGTCTTTGTATTTTCTGGAGAAAACAAACCCTAAAGGGTTTGGGAAGACATGAGCCTGGGTAAACAAATATTTGGAGGATGACGTTTTTGGAACATTAGCTGTGTATTTTTTCCAAAAAATAAATGTTTGCCAGTGGCACAGACAAGATACTGTTGGAAATAATAACAGCTGGTTAAGTAAGTTTTGACACATGACGGCTTCATTAAGCTGGTTTCTAGATGGCCTGAGCTTATTTAAGCTGGTTCTTGCTGGTTTTAGCTGGTTCTTGATGGCAATGAGCTGGTTTAGGCTGGTCCTTACTAGTCATGAGCTGGTTCTTGCTGGTCATGTGCTGGTTTAAGCTGGTTTTTGCTTGCTGGTTTTAGCTGGTTCTTGCTGGTCATGAGCTGGTTTAAGTTGGTTCTTGCTGGTCATGAGCCATTTTAAGTTGGTTCTTGCAGGTTTTAGCTGGTTCTTGCTGGTCATGAGCAGGTTTAACTGGTTCCTGCTGGTCATGAGCTGGTTTAAGCTGGTCCTTGCAGGTCATGACTGGTTTTAAATGATTCCTGTTGGTTTTAGCTGGTTTAAGCTGGATCTTGGTGGTTTTAGCTATTTCTTGCTGGTGATGAGTGCTTTAAGATGGTTCTTCTTGGTTTTAGCTGGGTCTTGCTGGTCATTAACTGATTTTAGCTGGTTCTTGCTGGTCATGGTCATGAGCTGGTTTAGGCTGGTTCTTGCTGGTTTTAGCTGTCTCTTGCTGGTCATGAGCTGGTTTAAACTGGTCCTTGCTGGTCATGAGCTGGTTTAAGATGGTTATTGCTGGCCATGAGCTGGTTTAAGCTGGTTCTTGCTGGTCATGAGCTAGTTTAAGATGGTTCTTGCTTGTCATGAGCTGGTTTATGATGGTCCTTGCTGGTCATTAGCTGTTTAAGGTGGTTATTGCTGGTCATGAGCTGGTTTAAGCTGGTTCTTGCTGGTCATGAGCTGGTTTTAACTGGTTCGTGCTGGTTTTAGCTGGTTTAAGCTGGATCTTGGTAGTTATAGCTATTTCTTACTGGTCATGAGCTGCTTTAAGCTGGTTCTTCTTGGTTTTAGCTGGTACTTGCTGGTCATATACTGATTTAAGCTGGTTCTTGCTGGTCATGAGCTGGTTTAAGCTAGTCCTGACAAGCATGTGACCATAACGTACCAGCTTAAACCAACAGCCATTTGTCAAAACCTACTTAACCACTATAGGCTGTTTTTTTTTGGAATGATTTTAGTTGGTGTCTACTGTACAACATGGTAACATGTATGAATGTTCTTAATGTCATTGTTTTGAGGCTTGAAAACCCCTTTTTGTCTTTGAAAAATATGTTTTTAGCTATGTTCAATAATATTTGTCAGCAAAATAATACATCTTAGATAAATATAGGGAACATTAATAGCCTTCTAGTACCATTACAGTTTAAAGTCACAAGCTGCAGCAGGTGTTTTATGTAGTTTTTAGTTTATTTTTCATTAAAATTTCTCATGTTACTTACATCAGCAAAGCTCTGATTATCAGCCTTGCAGTCCAGCATGAACTGTGTATTAAGTTGCAGTTTCTACTGAAGTTACTGGCCAACTGGCGCATTATTATGGTGGCTTGAAAAGCCAGCATATTGTTATCTATCTTAAACTTATTATTATGGTGGCTTGAAAAGCCAGCATATTGTTATCTATCTTAAACTTATTATTCTTCTTCTTCTTCTTCTTCTTCTGAGACTAATTTCTAAGTGTATCTCCTCCTAGGCCTTTCAAGCTACATACTTCAAACTTTCGTCAAACCTTCAAACTGGTCTGACTCGGGTTGCTATATCTTTTCTAACTGATCCGACCTTGGGTTTTCCGAAAAACGACCCAGAAAAATCCCAAAAGTCCCATTGACTTAACATTGGGTCATCCTATCCTATTTAAACTTATTATTATTATTTTTTTTTTTTTTATTATTCTTCTTCTGAGACTAAATTTCTAACTCTATCTCCTCCTAGAGCTTTCAAGCTATGACCACCAAACTCGCACCAGACCTCCGAACTATTCGGACTCGGATTGCTATATCTCCTCAGACTGATCCGACTTTCGGTTTTCCGAAAAACGTCCCGGGACCACCGAAAAAATCCCATAGGCTTAACATGGGGTCAAACTTTGTGAGCTCATAACTCTGCGTCAGAATGTCACACAGACTTCTAACTGGGCTCATTTAACTCAGACTACCTAACTGCCAATAACTGATGAGCTTTAAACTTTCTAGCCACGCCCTAGCAACCACTTTTGGACCCTAGAAACTGTCCCATAGACTTCCATTGCAAATGATGGTCATTGACTTTACATTGGATCAAACTTTGTGAGCTCATAACTCTGCATCAGACTGTCATAAAGACTAATGGCTGAGCTCATTTAACTCAGTCTAGCCAGCAGCCAATCACTGATGGCCTTTTAACTTTCTAGCCACACCCTAACAACCAGATACTGCACCCTAGCAACTGTCCCATAGACTGCCATTATAGAGGCCCAGATTGATATCGTCCTGCTGCAGTGTTATAGAGACATGGGGGTTGTTTTTAACTGTTCATACTGGCAAGAAGCTTTGATACATCATCAGTCTAAGCTGTCAATCAACTCCATAGCAACAAAACAGACTAACCTAGCAACGATATAACAGCAGCTATATCTCAGTATCAGAACATCGTAGAGAAGCGGGGGTTGGCTTATTTGACTCATGCTAGCACACCATAAATCCTGTATGGTTCACATGCTAGCAATGACTAGCAACATGCTAATTCATGCTGGAATCATGCTAGTAACATGCTAATTCATGCTAAAATCATGCTAGTAACATGCTAATCCATGCTAGAATCTTGCTAGTAACATGCTAATTCATGCTGGAATCATGCTAGTAACATGCTAATTCATGCTAGAATCATGCTAGTAACATGCTAATTCATGCTAGAAACATGCTAGTAACATGCTAATTCATGCTGGAATCATGCTAGTAACATGCTAATTCATGCTAGAATCATGCTAGTAACATGCTAATTCATGCTAGAATCATGCTAATAACATGCTAATTCATGCTAGAATCATGCTAATAACATGCTAATTCATGCTAGAATCATGCTAATAACATGCTAATTCATGCTAGAATCTTGCTAGTAACATGCTAATTCATGCTAGAATCATGCTAGTAACATGCTAATTTATGCTAGAATCATGCTAGTAACATGCTAATTCATGCTAGAATCATGCTAATAACATGGTAATTCATGCTAGAATCATGCTAATAACATGCTAATTCATGCTAGAATCATGCTAGTAACCTGCTAATTCATGCTAGAATCATGCTAGTAACATGCTAATTCATGCTAGAATCATGCTAGTAACATGCTAATTCATGCTAGAATGATGCTAATTCATGCTAGAATCATGCTAGTAACATGCTAATTCATGCTAGAATGATGCTAGTAACATGCTAATTCATGCTAGAATCATGCTAGTAACATGCTAATTCATGCTAGAATGATGCTAGTAACATGCTAATTCATGCTAGAATCCTGCTAGTAACATGCTAATTCATGCTAGAATGATGCTAGTAACATGCTAATTCATGCTAGAATCATGCTAGTGACATGCTAATTCATGCTAGAATCATGCTAGTAACATGCTAATTCATGCTAGAATCATGCTAGTAACATGCTAATTCATGCTACAATCATGCTAGTAACATGCTAATTCATGCTAGAATGATGCTAATTCATGCTAGAATCATGCTAGTAACATGCTAATTCATGCTAGAATCATGCTAGTAACATGCTAATTCATGCTAGAATCATGCTAGTAACATGCTAATTCATGCTAGAATGATGCTAATTCATGCTAGAATCATGCTAGTAACATGCTAATTCATGCTAGAATCATGCTAGTAACATGCTAATTCATGCTAGAATCATGCTAGTAACATGCTAATTCATGCTAGAATCATGCTAATTCATGCTAGAAACATGCTAATTCATGCTAGGATCATGCTAGTAACTTGCTAATTCATGGTAGAATCATGCTAGTAACATGCTAATTCATGCTAGTAACATGCTAATTCATGCTAGAATCATGCTAGTAACATGCTAATTCATGCTAGAATCATGCTAGGAATATGCTAATTCATGTTAGAATCATGCTAGTAACATGCTAATTCATGCTAGAATCATGCTAGTAACATGCTAATTCATGCTAGAATCATGCTAATAACATGCTAATTCATAGTAGAATCATGCTAATGACATGCTAATCTATCTATCTATCTATCTATCTATCTATCTATCTATCTATCTATCTATCTATCTATCTATCTATCTATCTATCTATCTATCTATCTATCTATCTATCTATCTATCTATCTATCTTTTCGTACTTTTTAAAACTACTTTAAACTAAATAAACTATTACCAACAGACTTTCACAAGCCAGCCTCAAAGTTTGTCCTCAAACTTTAATAATCTAGTTATTATGGTGGCTTGAAAAGCCAGCATATTGTTATCTATCTTAAACTTATTATTATTATGGTGGCTTGAAAAGCCAGCATACTGTTATCTATCTTAAACTTATTATTATTCTTCTTCTTCTTCTTCTGAGACTAATTTCTAAGTGTATCTCCTCCTAGGCCTTTCAAGCTACATACTTCAAACTTTCGTCAAACCTTCAAACTGGTCTGACTCGGGTTGCTATATCTTTTCTAACTGATCCGACCTTGGGTTTTCCGAAAAACGACCCAGAAAAATCCCAAAAGTCCCATTGACTTAACATTGGGTCAAACTTTGTGAGCTCATAACTTTGCATCAGACTGTCCTACAGACTTCTAACTGGACTCATTTAACTCAGTCTAGCCAGCAGCCAATAACTGATGACTTTTTAACTTACTAGCCACTCCCTAGCAACCACTTACAGCACCCTAGCAACTGTCCCATAGACTTCCATTGTAAAAGACTCCCATTTACTTAACATTGGATCAACCTTTGTGAGCTCATAACTCTGCATCAGACTGTCCTACAGACTAGAGTCTGGCCTCATTCAACTCAGTCTAGCCAGCAGCCAATCACTGATTACCTTTAAACTTACTAGCCACTCCCTAGCAACCAATTTCAGCACCCTAGCAACTGTCCCAGAGACTGTGACTAGCTATTCTAACACACGCTAACAGTTATAACATCCTACTGACATGCTAATCTTGCTAGAAAGGTGCTAGCAACACGATAGTGACATGCTAGTCATGCTAGTAACATGCTAATTCATGCTAGAATCATGCTAACAACATGCTAATTCATGCTAGAAACAAGCTGATTCATGCTAGAATCATGCTAGTAACATGCTAGTTACATGCTAGTTAATGGTAGAATCATGCTAGTTACATGCTAATTCATGCTAGAAACATGCTAATTCATGCTAGAATCATGCTAACAACATACTAATTCATGCTAGAAACATGCTAGTAACATGCTAATTCATGATAGAAACATGCTAGTAACATGCTAGAATCATGCTAGTAACATGCTAATTCATGCTAGAAACATGCTAGTAACATGCTAATTCATGCTAGTAACATGCTAATTCATGCTAGAATCATGCTAATAACTTGCTAATTCATGCTAGAATCATGCTAGTAACACGCTAATTCATGCTAGAATCATGCTAATAACATGCTAATTCATGCTAGAATCATGCTAGTAACGTGCTAATTCATGCTAGAATCATGCTAGTAACATGCTAATTCATGCTAGAATCATATTAATAACATGCTAATTCATGCTAGAATCATGCTAGTAACATGCTAATTCATGCTAGAATCATGCTAATAACATGCTAATTCATGCTAGAATCATGCTAGTAACATGCTAATTCATGCTAGAGTCATGGTAGTAACGTGCTAATTCATGCTAGAATCATGCTAGTAACATGCTAATTCATGCTAGAATCATGCTAATAACATGCTAATTCATGCTAGAATCATGCTAGTAACACGCTAATTCATGCTAGAATCATGCTAATAACATGCTAATTCATGCTAGAATCATGCTAGTAACATGCTAATTCATGCTAGAGTCATGGTAGTAACATGCTTATTCATGCTAGAAACATGCTAGTAACATGCTAATTCATGCTAGAATCATGCTAGTAACATGCTAATTCATGCTAGAATCATGCTAATAACATGCTAATTCATGCTAGAAACATGCTAATTCATGCTAGAATCATACTAATAACATGCTAATTCATGCATGAGACATGCTAGTAACATGCTAATTAATGCTAGAAACATGCTAGTAACATGATAATTCATGCTAGAATCATGCTAGTAACATGCTAATTCATGCTAGAAACATGCTAGTAACATGCTAATTCATGCTAGAATCATGCTAGTAACATGCTAATCCATGCTAGAATCATGCTAATAACATGCTAATTCATGCTAGAAACATGCTAGTAACATGCTAATTCATGGTAGAATCATGCTAGTTACATGCTTATCCATGCTAGAATCATGCTAGTAACATGCTAATTCATGCTAGTTACATGCTTATCCATGCTAGAATCATGCTAGTAACATGCTAATTCATGCTAGAATCATGCTAGTAACATGCTAATTCATGCTAGAATCATGCTAGTAACATGCTAATTCATGCTAGAAACATGCTAGTAACATGCTAATTCATGCTAGAAACATGCTAGTAACATGCTAATTCATGCTAGAATCAGGCTAGTAACATGCTAATTCATGCTAGAAACATGCTAGTAACATGCTAACTCATGCTAGAAACATGCTAGTAACATGCTAATTCATGGTAGAATCATGCTAATTCATGCTAGAAACATGCTAATTCATGCTAGAATTATGCTAGTTACATGCTAATTTATGTTAGAATCATGCTAGTTACTTGCTAATTCATGCTAGTAACATGCTAATTCAGACTCGGCTTTTCAAGCCACCATAAAGTTTGTCCTCAAACTTTAATATCTAGTTCTTCTTCTTCTTCTTCTGAGACTAATTTCTAAGTGTATCTCCTCCTAGGCCTTTCAAGCTACATACTTCAAACTTTCGTCAAACCTTCAAACTGGTCTGACTCGGGTTGCTATATCTTTTCTAACTGATCCGACCTTGGGTTTTCCAAAAAACGACCCAGAAAAAACCCAAAAGTCCCATTGACTTAACATTGGGTCAAACTTTGTGAGCTCATAACTCTGCATCAGACTGTCCTACAGACTTCTAACTGGACTCATTTAACTCAGTCTAGCCAGCAGCCAATAACTGATGACTTTTTAACTTACTAGCCACTCCCTAGCAACCACTTACAGCACCCTAGCAACTGTCCCATAGACTTCCATTGTAAAAGACTCCCATTTACTTAACATTGGATCAACCTTTGTGAGCTCATAACTCTGCATCAGACTGTCCTACAGACTAGAGTCTGGCCTCATTCAACTCAGTCTAGCCAGCAGCCAATCACTGATTACCTTTAAACTTACTAGCCACTCCCTAGCAACCAATTTCAGCACCCTAGCAACTGTCCCAGAGACTGTGACTAGCTATTCTAACACACGCTAACAGTTTTAACATCCTACTGACATGCTAATCTTGCTAGAAAGGTGCTAGCAACACGATAGTGACATGCTAGTCATGCTAGTAACATGCTAATTCATGCTAGAATCATGCTAACAACATGCTAATTCATGCTAGAAACAAGCTGACTCATGCTAGAATCATGCTAGTAACATGCTAGTTACATGCTAATTAATGCTAGAATCATGCTAGTTAAATGCTAATTCATGCTAGAAACATGCTAATTCATGCTAGAATCATGCTAACAACATGCTAATTCATGCTGGAAACATGCTAATAACATGCTAATTCATGCTAGAAACATGCTAGAAACATGCTAGTAACATGCTAGAATCATGCTAGTAACATGCTAATTCATGCTAGAATCATGCTAATAACATGCTAATTCATGCTAGAATCATGCTAGTAACATGCTAAGTCATGCTAGAATCATGCTAGTAACATGCTAATTCATGCTAGAATCATGCTAGTAACATGCTAATTCATGCTAGAAACATGCTAGTAACATGCTAATTAATGCTAGAAACATGCTAGTAACATGCTAATTCATGCTAGAATCATGCTAGTAACATGCTAATTAATGCTAGAAACATGCTAGTAACATGCTAATTCATGCTAGAATCATGCTAGTAACATGCTAATTCATGCTAGAAACATGCTAGTAACATGCTAATTCATGCTAGAAACATGCTAGTAACATGCTAATTCATGCTAGAATCATGCTAGTAACATGCTAATTCATGCTAGAATCATGCTAATAACATGCTAATTCATGCTAGAAACATGCTAGTAACATGCTAATCCATGCTAGAATCATGCTAGTTACATGCTAATCCATGCTAGAATCATGCTAGTAACATGCTAATTCATGCTAGAATCATGCTAGTAACATGCTAATTCATGCTAGAATCATGCTAGTTACATGCTAATTCATGCTAGAATCATGCTAGTAACATGCTAATTCATGCTAGAAACATGCTAATTCATGCTAGAATCATGCTAGTAGCATGCTAATTCATGCTAGAATCATGCTAATAGCATGCTAATTCATGCTAGAAACATGCTAAATCATGCTAGAAACATGCTAGTAACATGCTAATTCATGCTAGAATCATGCTAATAGCATGCTAATTCATGCTAGAAACATGCTAATTCATGCTAGAATCATGCTAATAACATGCTAATTCATGCTAGAAACATGCTAGTAACATGCTAATTCATGCTAGAATCATGCTAGTAACATGCTAATTCATGCTAGAATCATGCTAATAACATGCTAATTCATGCTAGAAACATGCTAGTAACATGCTAATTCATGCTAGAATCATGCTAGTTACATGCTAATCCATGCTAGAATCATGCTAGTAACATGCTAATTCATGCTAGAATCATGCTAATTCATGCTAGAAACATGCTAGTAACATGCTAATTCATGCTAGAATCATGCTAGTTACATGCTAATTTATGTTAGAATCATGCTAGTTACTTGCTAATTCATGCTAGTAACATGCTAATTCAGACTCGGCTTTTCAAGCCACCATAAAGTTTGTCCTCAAACTTTAATATCTAGTTCTTCTTCTTCTTCTTCTTCTTCTGAGACTAATTTCTAAGTGTATCTCCTCCTAGGCCTTTCAAGCTACATACTTCAAACTTTCGTCAAACCTTCAAACTGGTCTGACTCGGGTTGCTATATCTTTTCTAACTGATCCGACCTTGGGTTTTCCGAAAAACGACCCAGAAAAATCCCAAAAGTCCCATTGACTTAACATTGGGTCAAACTTTGTGAGCTCATAACTCTGCATCAGACTGTCCTACAGACTTCTAACTGGACTCATTTAACTCATTCTAGCCAGCAGCCAATAACTGATGACTTTTTAACTTACTAGCCACTCCCTAGCAACCACTTACAGCACCCTAGCAACTGTCCCATAGACTTCCATTGTAAAAGACTCCCATTATCTTAACATTGGATCAACCTTTGTGAGCTCATAACTCTGCATCAGACTGTCCTACAGACTAGTCTGGCCTCATTCAACTCAGTCTAGCCAGCAGCCAATCACTGATTACCTTTAAACTTACTAGCCACTCCCTAGCAACCAATTTCAGCACCCTAGCAACTGTCCCAGAGACTGTGACTAGCTTTTCTAACACATGCTAACAGTTTAAACTTCCTACTGACATGCTAATATTGCTAGAAAGGTGCTAGCAACACGATAGTGACATGCTAGTCATGCTAGTAACATGCTAATTCATGCTAGAATCATGCTAGTAACATGCTAATTCATGCTAGAAACAAGCTGATTCATGCTAGAATCATGCTAGTAACATGCTAGTTACATGCTAATTAATGCTAGAATCATGGTAGTTACATGCTAATTCATGCTAGAAACATGCAAATTCATGCTAGAATCATGCTAACAACATGCTAATTCATGCTAGAAACATGCTAGTAACATGCTAATTCATGCTAGAAACATGCTAGTAACATGCTAGAATCAAGCTAGTAACATGCTAATCCATGCTAGAAACATGCTAGTAACATGCTAATTCATGCTAGAATCATGCTAGTAACATGCTAATCCATGCTAGAATCATGCTAGTAACATGCTAATTCATGCTAGAATCATGCTAGTAACATGCTAATTCATGCTAGAATCATGCTAATAACATGCTAATTCATGCTAGAATCATGCTAGTAACATGCTAATTCATGCTAGAATCATGCTAGTAACATGCTAAATCATGCTAGAATCATGCTAGTAACATGCTAATTCATGCTAGAATCATGCTAGTAACATGCTAATTCATGCTAGAATCATGCTAGTAACATGCTAATTCATGCTAGAAACATGCTAGTAACATGCTAATTCATGCTAGAATCATGCTAGTTACATGCTAAGCCATGCTAGAATCATGCTAGTAACATGCTAATTCATGCTAGAATCATGCTAATAACATGCTAATTCATGCTAGAATCATGCTAATAACATGCTAATTCATGCTAGAAACATGCTAGTAACATGCTAATTCATGCTAGTAACATGCTAATTCATGCTAGAATCATGCTAGTAACATGCTAATTCATGCTAGAATCATGCTAATAACATGCTAATTCATGCTAGAAACATGCTAATTCATGCTAGAATCATGCTAATAGCATGCTAAATCATGCTAGAAACATGCTAGTAACATGCTAATTCATGCGAGAATCATGCTAGTAACATGCTAATTCATGCTAGAAACATGCTAGTAACATGCTAATTCATGCTAGAATCATGCTAATAACATGCTAATTCATGCTAGAATCATGCTAGTAACATGCTAATTCATGCTAGAATCATGCTAGTAACATGCTAATTCATGCTAGAATCATGCTAGTAACATGCTAATTCATGCTAGTAACATGCTAGTAACATGCTAATTCATGCTAGAATCATGCTAGTAACATGCTAATTCATGCTAGAAACATGCTAGTAACATGCTAATTCATGCAAGAATCATGCTAGTAACATGCTAATTCATGCTAGAATCATGCTAATAACATGCTAATTCATGCTAGAAATATGCTAGTAACATGTTAATTCATGCTAGAAACATGCTAACATTATGCTAATTATTGCTAGAATCATGCTAGTAACATGCTAATTCATGCTAGAATCATGCTAGTAACAAGGTAATTCATGCTAGAATCATGCTAGTAAAATGCTAATGAGCAACCACTCATAATACTTTAGCAACTGCCTAGCAACAACCTAGCAACACCTTAGCAAGCACTTAGAACAACCTAGCAACTGCCTACCAAGAAACATGCCAATCTATACTAGAAACATGCTAACATAAATGTACTTATCTATGCTGACTGTTTCAAACTTCATAAAAACTGCTTCAGTTATTTACACTTTAAAACGACTTCAAACTTTTAGACTCGGCTTTTCAAGCCACCATAAAGTTTGTCCTCAAACTTTAATATCTAGTTATTCTTCTTCTTCTTCTTCTTCTTCTTCTTCTTCTGAGACTAATTTCTAAGTGTATCTCCTCCTAGGCCTTTTAAGCTACATACTTCAAACTTTCGTCAAACCTTCGAACTGGTCTGACTCGGGTTGCTATATCTTTTCTAACTGATCCGACCTTGGGTTTTCCGAAAAACGACCCAGAAAAATCCCAAAAGTCCCATTGACTTAACATTGGGTCAAACTTTGTGAGCTCATAACTCTGCATCAGACTGTCCTACAGACTTCTAACTGGACTCATTTAACTCAGTCTAGCCAGCAGCCAATAACTGATGACTTTTTAACTTACTAGCCACTCCCTAGCAACCACTTACAGCACCCTAGCAACTGTCCCATAGACTTCCATTGTAAAAGACTCCCATTTACTTAACATTGGATCAACCTTTGTGAGCTCAGAACTGCATCAGACTGTCCTACAGACTAGAGTCTGGCCTCATTCAACTCAGTCTAGCCAGCAGCCAATCACTGATTACCTTTAAACTTACTAGCCACTCCCTAGCAACCAATTTCAGCACCCTAGCAACTGTCCCAGAGACTGTGACTAGCTATTCTAACACACGCTAACAGTTTTAACATCCTACTGACATGCTAATCTTGCTAGAAAGGTGCTAGCAACACGATAGTGACATGCTAGTCATGCTAGTAACATGCTAATTCATGCTAGAATCATGCTAACAACATGCTAATTCCTGCTAGAAACAAGCTGATTCATGCTAGAATCATGCTAGTAACATGCTAGTTACATGCTAATTAATGCTAGAATCATGCTAGTTACATGCTAATTCATGCTAGAAACATGCTAATTCATGCTAGAATCATGCTAACAACATGCTAATTCATGCTAGAAACATGCTAGTAACATGCTAATTCATGCTAGAAACATGCTAGTAACATGCTAGAATCATGCTAGTAACATGCTAATTCATGCTAGAAACATGCTAGTAACATGCTAATTCATGCTATAATCATGCTAGTAACATGCTAATCCATGCTAGAATCATGCTAGTAACATGCTAATTCATGCTAGAAGCATGCTAGTAACATGCTAATTCATGCTAGAATCATGCTAGTAACATGCTAATTCATGCTAGAAACATGCTAGTAACATGCTAATTCATGCTAGAAACATGCTAGTAACATGCTAATTCATGCTAGAATCATGCTAGTAACATGCTAATTCATGCTATAATCATGCTAATAACATGCTAATTCATGCTAGAAACATGCTAATTCATGCTAGAATCATGCTAATAACATGCTAATTCATGCTAGAAACATGCTAGTAACATGCTAATTCATGCTAGAATCATGCTAGTAACATGCTAATTCATGCTAGAATCATGCTAGTAACATGCTAATTCATGCTAGAATCATGCTAGTAACATGCTAATTCATGCTAGAAACATGCTAGTAACATGCTAATTCATGCTAGAATCATGCTAGTTACATGCTTATCCATGCTAGAATCATGCTAGTAACATGCTAATTCATGCTAGAATCATGCTAGTAACATGCTAATTCATGCTAGAATCATGCTAGTAACATGCTAATTCATGCTAGAATCATGCTAGTAACATGCTAATTCATGCTAGAATCATGCTAGTAACATGCTAATTCATGCTAGAATCATGCTAATAACATGGTAATTCATGCTAGAATCATGCTAATAACATGCTAATTCATGCTAGAATCTTGCTAGTAACATGCTAATTCATGCTAGAATCATGCTAGTAACATGCTAATTCATGCTAGAATCATGCTAGTAACATGCTAATTCATGCTAGAATCATGCTAGTAACATGCTAATTCATGCTAGAATCATGCTAGTAATATGCTAATTCATGCTAGAATCATGCTAGTAACATGCTAATTCATGCTAGAATGATGCTAATTCATGCTAGAATCATGCTAGTAACATGCTAATTCATGCTAGAATCATGCTAGTAACATGCTAATTCATGCTAGAATCATGCTAGTAACATGCTAATTCATGCTAGAATGATGCTAATTCATGCTAGAATCATGCTAGTAACATGCTAATTCATGCTAGAATCATGCTAGTAACATGCTAATTCATGCTAAAATCATGCTAGTAACATGCTAATTCATGCTAGAATCATGCTAATTCATGCTAGAATCATGCTAATTCATGCTAGAAACATGCTAATTCATGCTAGGATCATGCTAGTAACTTGCTAATTCATGGTAGAATCATGCTAGTAACATGCTAATTCATGCTAGTAACATGCTAATTCATGCTAGAATCATGCTAGTAACATGCTAATTCATGCTAGAATCATGCTAGGAATATGCTAATTCATGTTAGAATCATGCTAGTAACATGCTAATTCATGCTAGAATCATGCTAGTAACATGCTAATTCATGCTAGAATCATGCTAATAACATGCTAATTCATAGTAGAATCATGCTAATGACATGCTAATCTATCTATCTATCTATCTATCTATCTATCTATCCATCCATCCATCCATCCATCCATCCATCCATCCATCCATCCATCCATCCATCCATCCATCCATCCATCCATCCATCCATCCATCTATCTTTTCGTACTTTTTAAAACTACTTTAAACTAAATAAACTATTACTACTAATTTCTAAGTGTATCTCCTCCTAGGCCTTTCAAGCTACATACTTCAAACTTTCGTCAAACCTTCAAACTGGTCTGACTCGGGTTGCTATATCTTTTCTAACTGATCCGACCTTGGGTTTTCCGAAAAACGACCCAGAAAAATCCCAAAAGTCCCATTGACTTAACATTGGGTCAAACTTTGTGAGCTCATAACTCTGCATCAGACTGTCCTACAGACTTCTAACTGGACTCATTTAACTCAGTCTAGCCAGCAGCCAATAACTGATGACTTTTTAACTTACTAGCCACTCCCTAGCAACCACTTACAGCACCCTAGCAACTGTCCCATAGACTTCCATTGTAAAAGACTCCCATTTACTTAACATTGGATCAACCTTTGTGAGCTCATAACTCTGCATCAGACTGTCCTACAGACTAGAGTCTGGCCTCATTCAACTCAGTCTAGCCAGCAGCCAATCACTGATTACCTTTAAACTTACTAGCCACTCCCTAGCAACCAATTTCAGCACCCTAGCAACTGTCCCAGAGACTGTGACTAGCTATTCTAACACACGCTAACAGTTTTAACATTCTACTGACATGCTAATCTTGCTAGAAAGGTGCTAGCAACACGATAGTGACATGCTAGTCATGCTAGTAACATGCTAATTCATGCTAGAATCATGCTAACAACAAGCTAATTCATGCTAGAAACAAGCTGATTCATGCTAGAATCATGCTAGTAACATGCTAGTTACATGCTAATTAATGCTAGAATCATGCTAGTTACATGCTAATTCATGCTAGAAACATGCTAATTCATGCTAGAATCATGCTAACAACATGCTAATTCATGCTAGAAACATGCTAGTAACATGCTAATTCATGCTAGAAACATGCTAGTAACATGCTAGAATCATGCTAGTAACATGCTAGAATCATGCTAGTAACATGCTAATCCATGCTAGAATCATACTAGTAACATGCTAATTCATGCTAGAATCATGCTAGTAACATGCTAATTCATGCTAGAATCATGCTAATAACATGCTAATTCATGCTAGAATCATGCTAGTAACATGCTAATTCATGCTAGAATCATGCTAGTAACATGCTAATTCATGCTAGAAACATGCTAGTAACATGCTAATTCATGCTACAATCATGCTAGTAACATGCTAATTCATGCTAGAATCATGCTAATAACATGCTAATTCATGCTAGAAACATGCTAATTCATGCTAGAATCATGCTAATAACATGCTAATTCATGCTAGAGACATGCTAGTAACATGCTAATTAATGCTAGAAACATGCTAGTAACATGCTAATTCAGGCTAGAATCATGCTAGTAACATGCTAATTCATGCTAGAAACATGCTAGTAACATGCTAATTCATGCTAGAATCATGCTAGTAACATGCTAATTTATGCTAGAATCATGCTAATAACATGCTAATTCATGCTAGAAACATGCTAGTAACATGCTAATTCATGCTAGAATCATGCTAGTTACATGCTAATCCATGCTAGAATCATGCTAGTAACATGCTAATTCATGCTAGTAACATGCTAATTCATGCTAGAATCATGCTAATAACATGCTAATTCATGCTAGAATCATGCTAGTAACATGCTAATTCATGCTAGAATCATGCTAATAACATGCTAATTCATGCTAGAATCATGCTAATAACATGCTAATTCATGCTAGAATCATGCTAATAACATGCTAATTCATGCTAGAATCTTGCTAGTAACATGCTAATTCATGCTAGAATCATGCTAGTAACATGCTAATTTATGCTAGAATCATGCTAATAACATGCTAATTCATGCTAGAATCATGCTAGTAACATGCTAATTTATGCTAGAATCATGCTAGTAACATGCTAATTCATGCTAGAATCATGCTAGTAACATGCTAATTCATGCTAGAATCATGCTAATAACATGCTAATTCATGCTAGAAACATGCTAGTAACATGCTAATTCATGCTAGAATCATGCTAATAACATGCTAATTCATGCTAGAAACATGCTAGTAACATGCTAATTCATGCTAGAAACATGCTAGTAACATGCTAATTCATGCTAGAATCATGCTAATAACATGCTAATTCATGCTAGAATCATGCTAGTAACATGCTAATTCATGCTAGATTCATGTTAGTAACATACTAATTCATGCTAGAAACATGCTAGTAACATGCTAATTCATGCTAGAATCATGCTAATAACATGCTAATTAATGCTAGAAACATGCTAATTCATGCTAGAAACATGCTAGTAACATGCTAATTCATGCTAGAAACATGCTAGTAACATGCTAATTCATGCTAGAATCATGCTAATTCATGCTAGAAACATGTTAGTAACATGCTAATTCATGCTAGAATCATGCTAGTTACATGCTAATTTATGTTAGAATCATGCTAGTTACTTGCTAATTCATGCTAGTAACATGCTAATTTAGACTCGGCTTTTCAAGCCACCATAAAGTTTGTCCTCAAACTTTAATATCTAGTTTACCCACTAAAGCCAATTTTTACTCTCATTTGGCTTTTGGTAAAAGTTAATTTTGGATCCTGCATTGGTCATTTATTAAGCTAAAAGTGATTAGAAGTGATTTTGAAGGGTGATTTATGAATTTTAGATTAATCTGTATTATCATTGCTCCCTAGGGGAAGAAACATAAGCTCTCTCCAGAGGGAAAACATCCTTGTAAAGCAACATGAATTTTGGGTAAGTGACAAAACACATGTTAAGTCTCCTGAAAATACCCTATTTTGTATTTTGAGTGACCTTAAAATTGTTTTAAATAGACTATGCCAGTATGCAAAGTCCCTTTCTAGGTTATATAACTCATATTCTGAACAGGCTGCTGCAATCAGATCAGTTTTAAGAGCAATTCTCCGGTGGTTTCTATGTGATCACAATCCAGTGATTTAGCCGTCTGTCTATCGTCTGTAAACTTGTGACCTACAGAAAAGAAGTAAAACCTTAATGTTAATACTAACAGACATGCCAGGATATTACAACACCCAGGGTCCTGGCTTTTCTTTCCCGTATCTTTATCATTATTTAAGCACTCGGCTGAGAGGCTCTCGACCGTGTTTATCGCTGTCTGAAAAAAAAAGTGGCGTGTATGTGTGCGCGGTGCTGTTTGTCAGCTGTTCGATGAAGCTCTCCACATGCTGTAAACATTTTATTTCCCACCACTGCGAGCTCAGAGGTCATTGTATGATAGAAAGAGTGAGCTGGAGTTCGTAGATCCACAAACATGCCACCATCTCACAAGTGGATAATTTACCAGCTGAACCTCGCTCAGCGTTAAAGGAGAGCACTTATGTCTTCTGTTTGGAAATGGCAGGAATGTGTTTGGAGGTTTATAGATTATTATGGAAGTCAGAGGTCTATTTGTTTTAAAGCATTGTCATTATGGGTTCGCGTTTTGGATTTATGGCCTCTTTTCGAGTTTTGAGGCTCATAAATATTTACAATGGTAATTGTAACTGCAGAATTTTTGTGTTTTTGGCTAAATTCCTTTTGGAGTAAATTAGGAGTTTCTCAAACACACAAAATGTTACTGTTCCTAAATACAGCTATAGAAGTCAATGGTACCTCAATGTCAAGGGGACGTTGGATTTTGTTTGGAAATGAAAATCGAGTTAACGCCAGAATACGATGTCAGTGTTCAACGTCAAACCTAAAATTAACCAAATATCAACGTTGTGTGTGGGCGTTACCACTGTGACATCTATCAGACATTAGAATTTGGTTGTCATAACTGATGAATAATTGTCAGTATTTGACATCAATATGACGTTGGTTTAAGATGTTGGCTTGATGTTGGATTTTGGTCACTTTCCAACACAGCCTAACATCAACCAAATATCAACGTTGTGTAGATGTTACCACTCTGATTTCTATCAGACGTTGGATTTTAGTTTTTAGCTGTCCTTAGACGCTGGCTAGACATTAAATTTTGGTCACCTGACATCAAGACCTAAATCTAACATAATATTAATGTCTTATGATGTTGTGTGCCTGCTGGGAGCATTCTTCAAAATATCTTCTTTTGTGTTAAACAGAACAAAGAAATGAATAAGGCCTAAAACCCTGTATGGGAGAATCAGTAAATGGTAGTTTTCATATTTGGGTGAATTAACTCTCTAAATGCCTTATTATGTCGTTTTAAAGGCTTGTAATGTTGTTTTGAATATGGGGTTACACACAAATTCCCATAAAAATATTTCAGCATCATCTTATTTCTTCGAGTTTCAAACAATTCATTTGAATCTTCTTTGTAACCCTGCTTTTTGCGAGAGCCTGCTCTCCTTCAATTAGCCGGATGATCCAGTCTTTTGTGATTGAAATTTTTTTTCAAAACATTGTTAACATTTATTTAAAACACTTTTAAATTTAAATTAAAAGTGAAATTAAAGGGGCAGTTCACCCAAAATTATTTATTTTACTCGCTGTTTAATCACCCTCAAGAGGTTCCAAACCTTTATAAGTATATTTTTATTCTGTTGAACACAAAAGAAGATAATTTGATAATTCTCAGTTGCTTTGGTGCATTTCTCACAACACTATTTACATTTGCACAACAGTTAATGCATTTCTCCAAACAATTGGTACAAACTGCAAAACGTAGTTGATAACCTGCAAAAGCATGATCAAAATGGAAAGCTCATTCCTCAAAAGCAAGTATGTCAATGAACGTCTCAGTGTCATTAAGATGAAAAGTCCTGACACCATTGTTTATGAACAAGATAGTCAAATGCCTTTGTCATGTTTTCATTATGACAGTTTACTCTGTACATTTTTTTCCAATGAAAAAATCTGATTTTGGTGACACTTCCTGAAAAATGCTCAAGACAGCACTATATACTATTTGCACAGCCGTTTGAAAACTATAGTAAAGTTAGACATCACTGCAGTTAGTAAGTACAAGACACTGAATATGTATGTTTTCACATTTTTACTGCATTTGGTCTTTGCAATTCTAATTCATTCACAGCATTGTGCAAAAGAATAAATACACCCTTATTTACAACAAACATACACTTCCTTCGGGTAGAGCTGTGCACAACTGTAAACAATATAGCAGTACATGTTCAAACTGAACCTACAACATACATACGTCTGTAAATCATTCACGAAAGGGTTCAATTTAGAAGACATTTTCAGGAAAAAAAAAGACTTAAAACATTTTATAAAATTTCCTGGACAGATTTTGACAACTAGTTCAACATTTTTGTATGTAATGACTCAAGTAATGAAATAAAGACTATTAGTTATATATTTAATCACTATTCAGCATTCACAAGTTTCGTTAATTTTGACTGACATGACATAAGCACATGATGATGTTATAAAACAGCAGAGAGTTGTATGAAAGCAATTGATGCATGTCCAAAAGCATTTGCAATTTGTTGGAGGGAATGAGAAACTGCTACTATGATGTGCACAAAGACTAACTGTTTTGAGAAATGCATTAACTTTTGTGCAAATGTAAATAGTGTTGTGAGAAATGCACCAAAGTCACTGAGAAAAGTTGTATATGAAGTCAATGATTATATGCAGACAAAATTTTCAGTTTTGTGTGAACTATCCCTTTAACCTGTTTGCTAAATGCATTTTATTAATCTTATCTTGAACTTCTGATTCATTCATGCATACATTTATTGTGAAGTGACAAATTTTTTTAGATAGATAGATAGATAGATAGATAGATAGATAGATAGATAGATAGATAGACAGACAGACAGACAGACAGACAGACAGACAGACAGACAGACAGACAGACAGACAGACAGACAGACAGACAGACAGACAAAGGAAGTAAAGAACATCTTCCCATTACATTAGTAAATGTTAATATATTCAACTGTTTGCCAATTTTTTTCTAAACTCCATTTCCCCCCTAGAGCCATTTTGCTCATTTGGCCTGTCAACACACACATCCACTTTAATTATTCACCTTCAGTCATTTCATTCTGACTTTTCCGAGTGACCAAGCTCCAGTCTGGCAGAAACAGGTTTCTATGGCAACAGGCAGGAAACACATCGATTCTGGCTGAAATGACATTTGCTTTGCCATAACGATCTAAGCGAAGGATTTTCGCTTTTGTTGTCATTTAAAATTAGCTGCTTATTTGGAGGCAGCGCGGGCCAGATTAATTGCAGTGACTCACACCCGTGTTAATGATAAACACAGGCTGCACACACACACTCATCTCCAGGTTCAGCACGTCGCGCATTATCTCCGACCTCCAACACTGGAATCAGATGGGAAATTAAAATAGTGCTGAAGAAGACTGACACATCAAGTGCTTCAATGAACCATCTGTTGCATTGTTTCGCAGGATAAATAGTAGCTTGTGCCTTTTGCCACATCACAATGCGCAGAAAACAATCGAATATTAGATAAAGACACTCGCAGACACGCGCTCCCTTGTGTTGCTTGAGCTTTAGGCTGTATTTAAATGCATTCAGAGCTCAACGCAAGCAGTCAAAGCAATGCTACACCACCCAGCGAGTCCGTCAATCAGCCCGTTTTTTCTGCCTTTTCTGTCTCTCTCTCCCCCTTCTTGTGTCCCTCTTTCTTTTTCAATGTCATATCCTCAGAGAATTGTCTGTGTGTGTCTGGAATAGAAATATGAATCTGTCTTAAAAGTTTCCTTTTGACCTTCACTGGCACTCTTTATTTTTTCTCCCTTGCAGTTAGTAATTAAAGTCAGAATATGTGAAACGTGCAGTAAAATAATCATTACATGATTAGAGGTCGCAAACCAAAGGCATGTCGTCCTGTCGTTTTATTTAAAAACGGCAATGTGCAATTACTTCATTTGTCTTGTCACTTTGAGCTATATTTAAAGGGGTAGATCACCCAAAAATGAATTTTCTGTCATCATTTACTAAACACTGGGGCCAGACGGAATCTGCGGACATTGTTTCCTATTTCTGCACAGACTTTTGTAAAAAAAAAAAATCTGCAGATTTATGTGGAATGATTTTGGCAGTATCATAACTAAAAACTTAATTATGAAATAAAAAATAATACTTTTTAAACTTTTATTTAATGTTTACAATGCAAATCCAATTAGATCCACTTATTTGTTAAACAAAGCAAGTCTCTCATAAAATAAATCTACTAAAGACAGAAAATATTACTTTACAAACTGTATTTCAAATAAATCATATGAACATCATATTTGTCTACAATATTACAAAAATTTATAAAAACAACTGAATAAATATAAATTTACACATATTTACACAAGTAAATAAATAGACTTAGGCCCAATTCCAATTCTACCCCTAATCCCTACCCCTCGTTTTGCGCGTTCATGTCAAGGGTTAGGGGTGTCCCAATTCTCTTTAGCTTTAAGGCATAGGGCTAAGGGGAAGGGGTGAATAGCCCTTCGAACGAAGATTTTTCAGGACCAAACTCGAAACCAAGGGGTAAGAATTTCCCAGAAAACACCAGCCACTACGGCAGTATTGCTGAACCTGGAAGTCAGGAGATCCACAAATTAGTATTTTTTGTCATTATTACGAATTTTTATAACAAACAAGGACATGTTTTAATATATTCATAACCATGTTCATGTTTTACCGTCATGCTTTAAAAAAAAACGCTAAAATAAAAAAATTCACATTCCGCTATCTATAATCCATAATAATAACTCCTGCACAGCAGTCCCACAACATTCTGTCACTCGATGACACTCGAATACCCTGTCAGAAAAGTCTAGTGGCGGGAATGAGCTTTTTACAGTGTCTGCTGTAATGTTAGTGTTGTTTTCGTGTGTTTGCATAGATGAATATGGCCACTGTGTAAATGCACAGTACAGTTAACGTTATGATCTTGTTGTCACATTAGATCATCATGATAATATGGTATTGTTGCCTTCAGTGTTTTCTTGAAGATAAATACCAAAAATTAAAGCAACTGGAATAACTACAGCAGTCAGGATCGTCTGATCTCATATGAAGAGATCGCGATGACATGTGATGACGTGTGCAGGTGCTGTAGTGGTGTCCCATTTTTTAGGGGTAAATTTTGAAGCCCTTCCCCTTCACATTTGGTTTTAAGGGCAAAGGGGAAGGGGTAGGGGTACAAACATAGAATTGGGATTGGGCCTTAATGATAGGGTAAAAATCTGCAGATTTCTATATGCACAGATTTCGTGTGGGCCTACTAAAGACTATAGAATAAACAAGACATGTCATGTCATGAATGAGGAAAAGTGTAACAGTCAATATGGCGAATGAAGACCCGCCTACTACAGGAGCCAATCAACGATTGCTTTAGACTGACGTTTCTCTTGGGAGAAGCCAGACTTGTGCTTTTTTGACAGTTTTTGTGGTCAACAAACACACTGGAATCTCAGTGAATACTTGCTTCACAGATATAAGAAGTATATCCACATAAAGCTTGAAATCTGTACTTTTAAATGAACGAAGTGCACTTGATAACAAAAGTTTTCTGGTTTTGTAATCTGTATGAAATGAACGCGAGGTACAGTCCGTCCTGTCAAACGCACATCACATGACAGCAACTACTCAAACACCCACAAACTTGTAAACAAAGAGTCACTGTCATTTCTGGAGGAGATTCGCCATCAAGACCAAGTTGTGAATTATTACTTCTGAAGAGCAGCGCGATCAGATGAAGCATTATTCAGATGATGATAATGTGTAGAACGGCCATAAATGAGGTTGGTGTCGTGATCTTGTTCCATTCGAGTGCCTATGCACATTAACTCGGGCAACCTGAAAAAATTCTGATTTTGTTTGATTCAAACGTTTAGAAACAAAACTTGGGAGATGGTTGGTAATGCCAAATATGTAATGTAATCGTAAGCTTGGCAAAGTCTAAGCAAGTCTCTCATAAAATAAATCTACTAAAGACAGAAAATATTACTTTACAAACTGTATTTCAAATAAATCATATGAACATCATATTTGTCTACAATATTACAAAAATTTATAAAAACAACTGAATAAATATAAATTTACACATATTTACACAAGTAAATAAATAGACTTAGGCCCAATTCCAATTCTACCCCTAATCCCTACCCCTCGTTTTGCGCGTTCATGTCAAGGGTTAGGGGTGTCCCAATTCTCTTTAGCTTTAAGGCATAGGGCTAAGGGGAAGGGGTGAATAGCCCTTCGAACGAAGATTTTTCAAGCTTGGCAAACAGTTTTGGAGAATTTGATGTCTCTGACAGAATGCTCGAGCATACTGCGCGAGAGCTGTTTCAAAGATGGCCGCCGAGTGCAATGACTTGCCTTAAAATGGGGATCATTTACTCACCCTTGTTGAGTTTCTTTCTTCTGTTAAACACAAACATATTTTGTGTCTTCCATACTATTTGTTTTTTCTATCACTGTAAAAAACAATTCCACACAATTCTTTAATGTTGTCCTAACACAAATCAATTCAGTTAATCTAACAAATTTAAGCTGACTGAACATAAAACAATTAAGTTGTCAAAAAAAAAATCTCAAGCAATGTGTTGTTTCAGCTCATTTTATATAAAGTAGTTTGAACAAGCAGCAAAACATAATTTTTGGAGTGTAAGTCTGTTGTAAGATGTTTTCAGTATATCTTCTTTTGTGTTCATCAGAAAATAAAAACTGTAAAGGTTTAAAACAAGTAAAATGATGACAGACCTTTTGGGTCCTGTCCCTTTAAGTACATGAGTAAATAGTAAAAACCACATCGATTGAGTGCAGCAAAGCCTATTTTGCGCGTGACTGTGTGTACATATAGAAACATTAGTGTGAGTGATTATTGTGCCTTCTACCATGAAAAATGACAGACTAGACTCTCCACATGTATGCGGCTTTATGGCTGTGACAGAGGATGAATGATCCTCGGGTGGATGAAAACCATGCTTAATATAGACAGACAAGACGCATGAGCCAAATACAAACCTTTCACACACTCACACATCTAAATGTTATCTGGAGATGATCAGTCAGTTCTGAAGGGGTGCAAGGGGGGACGGTGTCAATATTTCTATTTAATACCTTGAACGCTCACTAATCTGACTTTATACTTATGTTTATATCCCTGCAATTCTCAGTTTTGATTACCAATTTTTACTTTTCTCTTAGTATTCTGTTTATGTTTTGGATATCTAAGATTATATCACACAATTCTATTTCATTAGAGTTCTGTGTGTATCTGTTTATATGCAGTTTAGTTTCAGTTTTCTATTCTTGTTTTTTTAGAATTCTTTATAGAGTTTATTTCTAATAATTCTAAATGATACCTTTGGAATTCTGCTTATTTTCCCCTTAAAAGCTATAAGAGAGTTTATGTCTAACAATTCAGACTTTTTTTCCTCGCAATTAAGATTCTTATATTTTTGTTTATAGTTTGCCATTTTCTGTATCTCGCACAATTCTTGTTTTCAGATTCTTTGCAAAATTTATTTCAAATAATTCTAAATTATATCTTGGAATTCAGTTTATTTTTCTCATCTAAATATAGGCTATGTCTCTCAATTCACTTTTTTCCTTGCCATTTTTTATTTGTCTTGTAGTTCTTAAAATTGAAATTCTGAATATTTTTGCAGAATTTTAAATGCATATCATGCAATTCTGATTTTTCCCTCACCATTCATCTTTTTCACTTAAATTTCTATTCATATCTCGCTATTTTCTGTATCTCTTACAATTCTTGTTTTCAGATTTTTTTTTCAGAGTTTGTTTCTGAAATTTTAATTTTAAATTATATCTTGAAATTTTGTTTTTCATTATCTGAGCTCTTTTTCTGCCCATTTTTATGTATTGCAGTTTTTGAAATTTCATTTTTAAATTCAGATTTTTTTTGCAGAATTTTAAATGTATATCTTGCAATTTTCTGACTTTTTTTACTCACCATTCAGATTTTTCCACTTAAGTTTCTGTTTATATCATGCGATTTTTTTTGTTGTTGTTTCTCTCTTGCGATTCTTGTTTTCAGAGTTCTTTTCAGAATTTATTTCTGAATTCCTAATTATATCTTTAAACTCAGTTTTATTCTCAATTTTATTTCTCTCAATTTACATTGTTTCCTTATAAATGTAAGATTAAATTTTAAAATTATATTTTTTCCTTCAAGTTTTGAGTTCATTACAATTGTTCATCACAGTCTTGCATTTCTGACATTTTGTCACAATTGTGAATTTATAAATGGCAGCTCTTAGTTTATGTATCCTATCATAAGCTTATGCCTCTGGATTCAAATTATTTTCTGTCTCAAAACTGACTTTTTTTTTTCTTGCAAGTTTCAAGTTTGTTTCGAGTTTGATTTGCAATTCTATATCTCACCTTCATCCTTCAGTTCTAAATCTGCAGAAGAAAGAAAATCCATACATTTTGAAATTGCATAAGCAGGATATTTTTCTTTAATTATTTTTAATATTAATATTTATTATCATTATTTTTAGGTCACTGGTTTGAACCTCGGCTGGGTCAGTTAGCATATTTGTGTGGAGTTTTCATGTTCTCCCCGTGTTCGTGTGGGTTTCCTCCGGGTGCTTCAGTTTTCCCCAGAGTCCAAAGACATGTAGTTTAGGTGAATTGAGTAAGCTAAATTGTCCGTAGTGTATGTGTGTGAATGAGAGTGAATGGGTGTTTCCAAGTGATGGATTGCAGCTGGAAGGGCATATGCTGCATAAAATATATGCTGGATAAATTGGTGGTTCATTCCGCTGTGGCAACCCCAGATTAATAAAGGGACTAAGCCAAAAAGAAAATGAATGAATGAATATTTTTAGGTGAAATAAACACAAATCTTAAGGTCCAGTTTCTTATTCTATTTCCCATCTCCAATGCTTTTGTATGTATGGGCATATCAATAATTAAACATTCAAAATGTATTAATATTTACTTATTAATATTAATATTTTACCTTTTTTTTTACTTCCCCAAATGTGATATTTAATTTTAAAGTTTATTAAATTTAAAAATGTACAAAGCAAAAGCTTTTTCACTAGAGCATTTAGACTTTTGATCCCATTCTAGTTGCACAATTTCAACCCCATTCAATTTGACTCAACCGATCAATCAGTCTGCAGTTGAACAAAATAAGCGTTCCCATTCAGTGCTAGGATGTGCTGAAAATGTCTCCAACGCACCTACAGTATGTGACGTGCTTTAACTAGGTTAACGATGGTGAACTGTCGGCACGGCTCATTAATAGGCCTTCACGTCCAGTTAAAGAAGACTCCATCAGAAAGAGAGGTAGAAGAGTCCTTGTAACGTCCTTCTCTCTCGTTCCTCCATTTGTCTTCTAGTTTTATCTTGCTCAAGCTGAAGGGGAAGCCCTGCGCTGCGGGACCGCCGCTGTTTTACCTTCGACCCACCGCTATATTTATCCCATTGTGCTGAACTAATTGCTGGTCTGACATCACCTCTTGAAGGAGGACAGCTGATGAACAAAGCATCTGCGGATTATTTTTAGTTTGATCTTAAGACGGAGCTTCAGGGACACAGGCAAAAAGAGAGAGAGACAGGAAGTGCTCGTGCAGCTGGAGACAATGTTATCTCGGTAGCAGGACAGGAAATGGGGTCCAATCACTTCCTGGGGTCTGAGAGCTTTGTTAAGACACTAGTTTGAGTTCTGATCGGCTGTTTTTCAACCTCAAGGGTTTTGGCACAAGAGGTTTTGAGAAGTGGCTTTGTTAGTGTCGATGATCAGATTTAGTTTTTTGCTACAAACCCTAATTCTACTATCATAATATCATAATATGATTTTGCAATCATTTTAGGTTTAAGTTTTTATTTTTATATTTAAGTTCTTACTCTAGGGTGACGCAGTGGCGCAGTAGGTAGTGCTGTCGCCTCACAGCAAGAAGGTCGCTTGTTTGTGCCTCAGCTGGGTCAGTTGGCGTTTCTGTGTGGAGTTTGAATGTTCTCCCTGCGTTCGCGTGGGTTTCCTCCGGGTGCTCCGTTTTCCCCCACAGTCCAAAGACATGCGGTACAGGTGAATTGGGTAAGCTAAATTGTCCGTAGTGTATGTGTGTGAATGAGTGTGTGTGGATGTTTCCCAGAGATGGGTTGCGGCTGGAAGGGTATCCGCTGCGTAAAAACGTGCTGGATAAGTTGGTGGTTCATTTCGCTGTGGTGACGCCAGATTAATAAAGGGACTAAGCCAAAAAGTAAATGAATGAATTAATGAGTTCTTACACTGTAAATGCAATTAGTTACTTAAAGTCAATAGGTTTACTGTCTTTTTTAAATCATTATTATTAAAATCAACTAATCGCATTAAAAGCAACCAGTATACTCCCTTGTTTAGGTAAAGTCACCAAAGTACCAAAAAATGAAAAGCCTTTTTTTAAATAAAGACAAATAATCCCAGTGTGCTTACTCCCTTTTTTAAGTAAAAACAACATACTCAATTTACTCACTTTTTAAAGTAAGATCAACAAATCGCTTTAAAAACAGTGTGCTTACTCATTTTTCTTAAGTAAAGACAACTAATCGCTTTAAAAACAGTGTGCTTACTCATTTTTCTTAAGTAAAGACAACTAATCGCTTCAAAAGCAACGGATTTACTCACGATTTTAAGTAAAGAAATAGCAATAAAACAATGTGCTTGCTCACTTTTTAAAAGTAAATGCAACTAATCTCTTTAAAAGCAACACATTTACTCATGTTTTTAAGTAAAGTCAACAAATTGCGTAAAAACAGTGTGATTACTTTTAAGTACATACAATGAATCACTTTAAAAGCAAGAGATTTACTCACATTTTTTAAGTAAACAAATCACATAAAAACAGCTTGCTTACTTATTTTTTTAAACTAAAGACCACTAATCTCTTTAAAAGCAACACATTCACTCACGTTTTTAAGTTAAGTAAACCAATCACTTAAAAACAGTGTGCTTTTTCAATTTTTTTAAGACAATAATTGCTTTAAAACCAAAGGATTTACTCACTTTTTAAAGTAAGATCAACAAACTGCTTAAACACTGCTTTAATATTTTAAAGTTAAGACAACTAATTGCTGTAAAAGCAACCCATTTACTCACGTTTTTAAGTCAAGTGAACAAACGTGAACAGTGTGCTTATTTTTTAAAGTAAAGACAACTAATCGCTTTAAAAGCAAGCCATTTACTCATGTTTTTAAGTCAACAAATCGCATAAAAACTGTGTATTTTTTAAAATAAAGACAACTAATTGCTTCAAAAGCAACGGACTTACATTTTTTAAGTAAAGTAAACAAATCGCAGTAAAACAGTTTGCTTACTTTTTTAAAGTAAAGACAACTAACTGCTTTAAAAATAAACATGCCTACGTTTTTAGGTAAACTGCTTAAAAAGCAGCGTGCTTACAAAAAGTAACAGATTTACTCAATTTTTAAAGTAAAATTAACTAATCACTTAAAAATAGAGTGCTTTTTAAAGTAAAGACAACTAATTGTTTTAAAAGCAACGCATTTACTCACTTTTTAAAGTAAAATTAACTAAATGCTTAAAAGAACAGTGTGCTTACTTTTTAAAGTCAACTAATCACTTTAACAGCAACTTATTTATACATTTTTTTAAAGCAAAATCAACAAATCGCTTAAAAAACGGTGTGCTTCCTTTTTTCAAGTAAAGACAACTAATCGCTTTGAAAGCAGTGGATTTACTCTCTTTAAAGTAAAATCAACTAATCGCAGTGTACTTATATTTCACTTCAAATGTGTGCTCTGTACTTTGAATTCTGTGAATTTTATTTTCCCGTTTCTTGTTTTTCAATATTATTTGACTTTAGTTTTCAATATTTTAAGTCTGCCGAAGATAGTTCATTAGTTATGTTTCTGCCTTATGTTATTTTGTTAAATCAATCAAATTTAACTAAATTTAGTAAAATTAATAAATTAATTAAATATAATTTTGTTAAATTAATTTCATGTTTAATGTAGGCAATTATTATACAATGCTTATATTTAAAGCAGGGTTGCCCAAACTTGCTCCTGTAGAGACCATGTCCTGCAGATTTTAGCTCCAACTTGCCTCAATACACCTACACGGATGATTTTAGAAAGCTCCTATAAGGTCCTGATTAGCTAGCCCAGGTGTGTCTGATTGGGGTTTGAACTAACCTTTGCAGGACACCAGTCCTCCAGGACCGAGTTTGGGCTCCCCTGATTTAAAGTAGCCGGGTTTCACTTTTTTAATTTTTATGTTTGAGTTGAAAAAATGCTTTCACTCAGTTTGTATCCAGCCCAATTTTCTCTATTACCTTCCCACAACATAACTACAACATCATGGCACCAACATCCGCCCTTCAAATAAATCAAAACCCCAGCAAATCACCATCAGGCCGCACAGTAATTATGTTGTATATAGTAAACCATTGATCCCAGAACAGTCTTCTGCTCTCTGTTATAATGACAGAGCTGCGAGATGAGCTGATCCAGGGTCAGTCTATGCCTACAATGTATGCTGTTGATGATGATCCATCTAAATCTGAATGCACCCGGTGTTATTTAGCAGACAGAATTAGCTCAGCGTGTGAGAACTTCTCCATGGAGGACAAGAGGAGTCCAATATAGAAATCGCCACCTACATGTTTACCACACACACACACACACACACACACGCATTCATATGCGTTACACACAAATAACAGCCCAAAGGCTCTAGTCTCTGCAGGCTGTCTGGATGTGCTAAATGAAATTATTCCCCCTCATACAGAGAGGAGTCGTTCTTTCTTTCTCTCTCCTGTTTTCCTGACATGTCTTGTGTCTCGGAAGCGAAGTGAATTAAAAGCTCGTTTGGCAGGTATTGTGTCTCTTTGTCACAGAGCGCTCGGGGCTCAATGGAGAAGCAGCAGCAGCTGGTCTTACTTACCTGAGAGAAACATCAGCCTTCCTGCTCCCATTAATGACGGGTTGAATGAGCAGCTTCACTTATCTGTCCTGTCTTTTCTCTCTTTCGTTCTTTCTTTCTTTCTCTCTCACTGCCTTTCTTTGTGTCTGTGGCTGCCGCTTTCCAATAGTGGAGCCCAAATAGGATTTAAAGCTATTTTAAGCTTTGAGGTATGTATTGTTGCTGTAAATTCAGATACACATTTTTTGGCAGATATGCTGTTTACTGTCCAATAGATGAAAAATATTGGCAACTATTAGCTATATATTTTTGTTCTCTGAGGTGTGAATAATGTAAATAAATAAAATTATTTAGCTGATTAAATGAGCTTTCTATTTATATTTGGTTTGTTAAGAGAGCTTTGAAAGATTTAAGACACCATTATTTTAAACTATGGAATCTGGGGGTTAAAAAAAAATGTATATTTGATTTAAATATTAAAGAGCTCCTATGATGAATATCAACTTTTGTAAGCTGTTTGGACAGATCTGTGTGTAGGTATAGGGCTTTATCATACACCCGGCACAATACATGTTTGGCGCAATTTGTTGCTATTTTCAGACCAGCACAAGCTTTTATCAGTTTATTCATGACAATTTGCATTTGTATAATGTTATTATTAGTAGTAGTATTATTTATTATATACATATTTACGTTTGTTTTAATAAAAACAAGTTTATATTTTCCATCTGTTGGGTTTTGGAGACGCCTGCAAAACCACATGGCATAAGAATAGGACGTGTGTTTGGATATAACTCGTTTTTTTGTACCACACTTTGTTATTATTGTTAATTTATTCGTTTGCTGGAAATTAAAACTGATTTTAAAAATAGTTTTGAAGCAAATCTTTGAACTAAACAAACTAAATTAAATATGTATGCTAATGGATGTCTTCAGTGGAGTGCTTACAACAGCATTTTCCTTAGCCACGATGTAAAGAGTAAAAGTAAAATAAAGAGAAAGTTAAGAGGCCGAATGGAGGAGGCTCGTTCTTTATCCTCGCGCTGCAGATGGTCTGCTTAATCCTTCATGACATAGATTCAACAAGGTACTGGAAATATTCCTCAGAGATTTTGGTTCATATTGACATGACAGCATCACGCAGTTGCTGCAGATTTGTCGGCTGCGCATCCATGGTGCGAATCTCCGGTCACGTTCAAGAAACCAGTCTGAGATGATTTGCGCTTTATGACATGGCACGTTATGCTGCTGGAAGAAGTCATCTGAAGATGGGTACACTGTGGTCATAAAAGGATAGACATGGTCAGCATCAATACTCAGGTGGGCTGTGGCGTTGACATGATGCTCAATTTGAACTAATAGGCCCAAAGTGTGCCAAGAAAATATCCCTATACCATTACACCACCACCACCAGCAGCCTGAACCGTTGATAAAAGACAGGATGGATCCATGCTTTCATGTTGTTGACGCCAAATTCTGACCTTATAATCCGATTGTTACAGCAGAAATCTATTGTCTAATTTTGGTTAGCCTGTACGAATAGTAGCCTCAGTTTCCTGTTCTTAACTGACAGGAGTGGCACCCGGTGTGGTCCTCTGTTGCTGTAGCCCATCCTCCTCAAGGTTGGACGTGTTGTGCATTCAGAGATGCTCTTCTGCATACCTCGGTTGTAGCAAGTGCTTATCTGAGTTACTGTTGCCTTTCTATCAGCTTGAACCAGTCTGGCCATTCTCCTCTGATTTCTGGCATCAACAAGGCATTTGCACCCACAGAACTGCTGCTCAGTGTATATTGTCTCTTTATTAGACCATTCAGACCAGCCAGTCTGGCACCAACAACCATGCCACATTCAAAGTCCCTTAAATCCCCTTTCTTCCCCATTCTGATGCTTGGTTTGAACTGCAGCAGATCGTCTTGGTCATGGCCACGTCAGAAACCGGCTACTACTCAGTACTGCATTTGAATTTAAGCGTACTATTCGGCCGTTAGGAAAGTACGTTCTATACAGTATGAATGTGAGCAGTATAAATGGAATTTGGAGGTACTACATCTCGCACTTCAAAATCCCACCGGAAGTAGTAGGCCATCCGGGAACTTCTCGTATACTTATTTTTGAATTCTATTGAAGACGCAGCCCATGTCTACATGCCTAAATGCATTGAGTTGCTGCCATGTGATTGGCTGATTAGAAATTTGTGTTAGCGAGCAGTTAGACAGGTGTACCTAATAAAGCTAAGTGTATTTCCCTACAACTTCACATGATTTGTAGATGTTTGTTCCCCTCTAATAAATTCTTGTTTGATTATTTTTGCAGCCCCTTGCCTTTGGTAACAACACCTAATGGCTGAACGTAATGAACGTAACATGATGTTAAAACAGAAAACAACGAGAAATGAGAAATGCGCTTGTAGACACGCTCATTAATTATAATGAAGTCTCTGTTGCATCACGTCATTCGCTCTTATTGTTGACAAAGTGGTAAATCAATCGGTACCACTGAGAGATCTGTTCACTTCTCCGTTCAGCGCTGAAAACAAAGTGACCGTCGTCTTTTTTTGAAGCACCTAAATCACATTGAGATCTCAATTAACTTATCAGCCTGAACACAAACATTTGTTAAGAGCTTCTTTCACTGCCAGAACGACTGAAGTCTCCCGAATAACAGACCTGAGAGCGCACGCGTTCTCCCACTCTCCTGTTTTAATGATGGCTCCGGTCTCTTTTGTAATTAGATTAAAAACAACACGTTATCTTAATGAGACGACAGAATTAAGAAGCTTAATAATATCAGACTTTGGTGCCTTGCTCCGCTGATTATATCGTTAATTAAACTGCGTTTTAACGAGCTGAATGGATTAACAATTAATGCTATAACCAGATTTCCCTGCATGACTGGAAACAAAATAATATTATACATTAATGAAGGGGTTACATTGTGTGAATACTAATGATTCTGCAGCTTTTAAAGTTCACTCTTGTTTTTACAGAGCTGAGGGGGTTGAAGGGTCACTGTGTTGATTTTCTCACGTACACAGATACACACACACACACACACACACACACACACAGCCACACACAGCCACACACAGACACACACACACACACACACACACACACACACACACACACACACACACTAATGAGTACATGATATAAATGTGATGGTACTGGCACAACATGGTATTACCCTGTATATTGTACATGTACTACAATTTATATTGGTGTACACTGTGTCCACTGTTTTTGGACACATATTATAGTATTACCTTGTATTTTGCACACATGTTTTTGTACTGATGTGTTTTGGACATGTACTGTGGTATTACAGTACATGTATCCTAGTACCATTGTATTTCCCTGTTTTTGTTGATATGTAAGGGGTTTTTGTCCTGTTTATGGGCATGTACCCTGGTACTACTATGGGTTTTTAAAATGTACCATATTTTTTATCTGTAATATGGTATTACACAGGTTTTGGACTTATACTATGGTACTACCATGTTGTTTTGGATATACACCATCGATTTACCAAGTTTTGGGACTTGTTCTAAGGTACTACCATGGGTTTTTGGACATGTACTGTGGTATTACCATCATGTATTTCTTACATGTGCCATTTATCTGTTTTTGGACATGTACCATGGTACTACTATGTTTTTTAAAATGTACCATGTTTTTGGTATTACCCAGGTTTTGGACATGTACTATGGTATTACCATCTTTGTTTTTTAATGTACCATGTATTATCATTGTTTTAGACATATACTGTGGTACTACAGTACCATGCTGTTTTGGATTTATGTATATATTGCATATATCGTGTTTCTCTATTTTTGTTGCCATGTAACAGGGTTTGGTTTTTGGATGTGTAACATGGTACTACTATGGATTTAAAAAATGTACCATGTTTTTTTTTAGTATGTGTTATATGGTATAACCCAGATTTTGGATATATATATATAATGTATATATATAATGGTACTACTATTGTTTTTTATGCACCATGTTTTTTGGACATATACTGTGGTTTTATCATGGTTTTTGACATACACTATGTGTTATGGAAGCAGACGGACAAACAAGGTGAGTAGATGAATAACGGTGTTTATTTACAACAGTGAGCACACAAGGAGAACTGATGATAAGTGACTGGATTTTGGTTGTGTTGAGGATCCTTTGAGGCAGATTGGATGACAGACACTGAGGGAGACCGAATGCACACACCAGAGGGCTTGAGGGGAAGACAGACTGACGATAAACACAAGGCAGACAGGATACCGGGAACACTGGACAGACTAGGAGAAACAGAGAGTAGGTAAGTACAATATTTCTGAGATCGAGGGTTAGTGATTACCAGGAGGTGTTCACTCAGAGTCCGCTTCGTAGGAATGAGACCGGACAATGAGTGAAGTGAAGGTGTGTGCTTATATAGTGTGTCTGAGTGATTGGGTGCAGCTGTGCGTGGTTAATACTCAGGTGAAGGTGATCGTTGCGTGATGCTGGTGGAAGAGCCTGGCCAATCCGTGACACTATGGTACTACCATGTTGTTTTGGATATACACTATCGATTTACCCAGTTTTGGGACAGGTTCCAAGGTACTACCATGGGTTTTCGCACATGTACTATGGTATTACCATAATGTATTTGTTACATGTACCATTTACCTGTTTTTTGTTGACATGTAACAGGTTTTTGTCCTGTTTATGGAACGTGGTACTACTGTGGATTTTTAAAATGTCCTTTTTTTTTTAATGTGTGTGTAATATGGTATTACCCAGATTTCGCACATGTACTACTATCATTTTTTTTGTTTTAATGTACCATGTTTTTTGGACATGTACTATGGTTTTACCATGGTTTTTGGGCATATACAATGGTACTACCGTCATGGTTTGGATATACATCATTCCTTTACCCAGTTTTTACAGAGTTCTAAAGTACTACCCTGAGTTGTTGAAAATATACCATGGTCATTCATTGGTTTTTGGTCCTGTTTATGGGCATGTACCCTGGTACTACTATGGGTTTTTAAAATGTACCATATTTTTTATGTGTAATATGGTATTACACAGGTTTTGGACTTATACTATGGTACTACCATGTTGTTTTGGATATACACCATCGATTCACCTAGTTTGGTGACTTGTTCTAAGGTACTACCATGGGTTTTTGGACATGTACTGTGGTATTACCATCATGTATTTCTTACATGTGCCATTTATCTGTTTTTGAACATGTACCATGGTACTACTATGTTTTTTAAAATGTATCATTTTTTTGTTTTAATGTACCATGTTTTTTGGACATGTACTATGGTTTTACCATGGTTTTGGGCATATACAATGGTACTACCGTCATGGTTTGGATATACATCATTCCTTTACCCAGTTTTTACAGAGTTCTAAGGTACTACCCTGAGTTGTTGAAAATATACCATGGTCATTCATTGGTTTTTTGTCCTGTTTATGGGCATGTACCCTGGTACTACTATGGGTTTTTAAAATGTACCATATTTTTTGGACATACCATAGTATTAACTGTATGAATACATACTAATGTACATGTACCATGGCTTTACCCAGTTTATGGACATGTACTACAGTATTATCTTTGATGTTTAAAAATGTGTCATGGTAATGTTTTTTAAACATATACTATGGTATTACACTGTATGTTTTACACATACAAAGTCTGCTTTTTTTAATCTACCATATTCTGACTTTTTTTGTTGGACATTGTAAATGTACTATGATATTCTACTGTATTTTTGGACACTTTAGAGGCATACTATGGTACTGTAGTACCATGTTTTTATTCTCTATATTGGACATGTACTTTGGTATGTTTTTGGATAGTGTGCCATTGTGTAATCCTTTTTTCTTTTTGGGGCAATAATTTTTTATGGCATTACCATGGAAAATACCCTATCGTCATAAAGATTTTACCATGCAGTGAGGAATTTCCATTATGTTTTGGGGGCCATGTGCAATAGCATGACCATAGTATTTATTTAACAATACTACAATATGCTTTGTATACTATGGCTTTACTTTACAACTATGGCTAAACCATTGTAATAATTTTTAAAACAGATATCAGCGATGATTTCATAATGCTCTATTATTTTGTGTAATCGTGTTTGTTTTGTAGTGTGCATGTGTGTGTGTGGTGAGGCGCAAGGTGGACCTGAAGCACAGTCAGCATTTATCAGCTTTATGACAGCACACGCCATATTCCCACTCTCTTACTTGAATATGTGCAGCAGAGACAACACACTCAAGCATAGTCTCTCTCTCTCTCTCTCTCTCTCTCTCTCTCTCTCTCTCTCTCTCTCTCTCTCTCTCTCTCTCTCTCTCTTCCTCAAACTCAAACACACACAATTTTAAGGGTAGTACCCAAGGGAGGTTGTTACCTGCACTGCACATCCATCTCTTGCACAATTAGCATAAAACACGGCACACACACATATAATATCACTCTCTCCCTCACAGAGTTGACCTCTGTACATTTAATAAGCAAGTATGTATGTGTGAAACTTTATACCTGAAATGCAAGATAATTACTAAGGTAAGCTGCAGAGATCAAAGCCAGCTAGCAGCCTGTCTTTTCTTTGCTCTCTGTCTCTTTCTTTTTCTCCCTCTCCCTTTCTTTATTGACTGCTTAGATTTTAGTTCAATTGATTTAGTTCATTTGTAAATTGTATCTTTAATCTCAATAATTTGATGGCATTTCTGTTGATATTTCTATTCTCTTTTCACGTTCAAGGTTCAAACCAGATATGTATTTGACTGAAAACGTGGTTTGATTTTACACAATGAAAGACAAGCCCATGCCAAATGATCATTAAGTAAACATGTGTTCTGGGTTTTATGTGAAACAGAAACATGATGATTTTAAAGTGATTCACACATACATATTTCACACTCTTAGCGTGTTAATCTGACTGTAAATCTGATTGGGAGAGTCGGTTTGTTTCCTCTTGTTCAATACAGTATGTGGAATTGTTTAGATGTGTCCCAGATGAAAAAAGGTGGGATTTCCTCAGTAAGTCTTGGATCCTCCCATCTTTTTTCTCTGTGCCATTTTGCTGTTTGTTTTGCATACTGTGGAGATTGAACAAGCTCTATTCTCTGTTTTGAAACAATATATATTGTGAAAAGCACTATTGAAAAAAAAAAGTTTATGAACATTACGATAACATTTTTGGCTTATTGTACATCCATAATGTGTAAACAGGAGTGTGTTTATGAGAAAATTACACCTTGGCTTAGAATATAGACCAATGGCCCATTTCCACTGAGTGGTACGGTATGGAATGGGTCGGTATGGGTCACCTTTATCAGGCATGCATTTCCACTTGGGTTTCCACCAATGGTATCCTTTTGGTGGCCGTGGTGTACGACAGAAAGTTTCAGTCGACGTCATTCTTTCTCAAGGAAATGTCAAAGCTGTAAAGCTGTATGGGTCGTTCACATATCATATGAAAAGCACTTCTCACAAAACAGATGCTTTACACACATAAATACTTGTGTATAAATGTTCATTACTAACCTTTCTATGAACATGATTTGATTATAACTGCAGATCAATGCGAAATAACAAACGTCTGTAACTATATTAAATAAATAAATAAGTAAATGCAACATACTGTATATGAACGCAGACAAACCCTTACAGTCTCCGATATGTTACCAATTACAGAAAAACTACACACAGCTTACATTTAGTCCTTATTTGGGTTAAATAGAAAAACAAACAACATATAGCCCACAGTCAGTATAAACCTCTCATCTGTATCTTTAATCTTCACCAGCTCATGAAACATTAACATATTGTTAGAAAGTCATTTTGTCATTCCAAGTTCATAATAGTTCAAAAGGTGATGATAATAATTAAACATGGCAGTCTGTTCATGTTTTAGGTTGCTGAAAGAATCATTTGCTCCTTTGTTTTTTTTCCGGCTTTTCCTTTGTTTTTTCGCACTTCACTCTTACGTTTGTCCATTTCTGAAAGGATCGGATGTCAGACGCACTTAAATAATTACGAGCACATTATTATCATCAGCTCAAGAAGTTCATTATTTCAAATTCAGACACGCTCACGAGCTCTCTCTTGAGAAAGTGAAACCGTTCGCGCTTTAGACGGCCTTGTAAACAACAACGAGGCACAGGGTATATTCTGCTGTTCTTCTTGGCTTTGTGGCTGTGCATCAAAATGACGACAAGGTTTGTTTGAGCTTGGGTCGACCATAGCTCGTTACTATATGTATATATTATTATGATGTAATATCTCGGCTGAATATTTAAAAAATGCCGCTTCCTTTGTTTTAATTCTTCTGGCTTGTGTACGCGCTAGTGACATTTCTCTGTACCAATAGCGTTCAACTGCGCATCTTGCTCTTGCCTCTGTTGTGCTAGGTACCCTTTCAGTTGGAGTCAGAAAGTCAAAATTAGTAGCCTCAAGTCTCAAGTATACTATGATAATTACAATTCATAATATTTTTATATTATTTATAAATATTTATCATTATGTATATAAATATATATATACAATATAATGCTTATTCCTAAATATTTCCCTTTATAAATTACTATAGTATTTTAAATGTGTAGTTATAATTTGTTTCTGTTTAGTACAGCATATTGTTTATGGTAAATAACTGAACTGAACAATTATGCCTCGTATGTTTCATTGACAGTTTTATTGATCACTTAGATATGATTGACTTGCATTTAAGTTGCTTTGATTTAAAAATAAAAATTGCAAAAATAGCTCAGATGTAGCTAAGCTACTTTTGCCAAGTAGTTTTTAGCTTAGCTTGCTTCCCAGATATGATTGCAGCCGGAAGTTAGCGAGAATCATGGGTGTTGCTAGGCCTATTTTAAGGGGGCTATAGCCCCCCTATATTACTACTCAGCCCCCCTAAAACTTTTGTGATTTGCTCATAAACTGTACACTAAATTATCGCCTCAGTCCCCTTTAAATTTGAGTTAAAAATGGCGGCAGAATTCACCTCCTCCCTGTCTTTTGTTTTTCATTTGATCAGCCGTGGACAGCGAGAGAACAAGGTGTGTGTTTATTGATAAATGGTTATAATATCTGCTTATTTGCAGTTCTTTTGATATAGATAATCTTGTATCACCTGTACCCCAATGTCACGGAGGAGCAGTTGGGTTTTCTCGTTCAACTCATCAACACAGGTGTTTCCTCCAGCGAAAAATGTAACTCTTAACGAACATTTTGCTATTTTTATTTCAAAATGAACTACCAATATTAATCACTTTACAGTTTGTGTGGCATTCATTATGACATTAATGTGTGGCATTAATTCTTGCACAGAAAGAATTAAACACAGTGACAGAACCACTTAGAGAATACTTGTTATAACTGTCACTGAGTCACTCAATCAAGTGTTGTGTAGTATTTTAAAAAAAAGCTTTTTATTTAGCCTTATCATTCAGATCGGGAAATATGTGAATTAGCCAGTAAGTTTAAAAATATATATTTATTTGTATGTAATTAATTAGAAAAGTGGCAGTTTGTTTGTTTAATACATGAAAACAAAAAATGCACTTTAATATAGAAAGTGTTTTTACCACAGTAACAGTTAAACAGGTGGGTTGAGCCTATTTGGTTTATTCAGAACTCAAATGGCTGTGCCTGTCTATATAATACAGTGGAAAACTAGTATACAACCCATACTAAACAAGTAAGTACTGTAAGTAAACTTTAAGTGTATTACTATTAAATTACTACTTATAAATGTAATATTAGGCTTTATACATATATATCTTTTTTTTTACCTTATAAGGAGCTGAGCCCCCATAAAATGAAAATCCTGCAATCGCCCCTGGCGAGAATTATTTATATTATTTATTAAATAAAAATTGTATTTCATTAACGTCTACCCCCACCCCAACCCTAAACCCAACAGTCACCGTAACGTAAAAACATTAGTTGTACAGAGTATTATTTATGCTGTCTTTTAAATTACCCAATAAATTGTTTTTTATTGCTTTCCCCCACCCTAATCCTAAACCCAACTTTCACAGTGCTGTAAAAATATGAATTATTGTTATACAGAGTCATAAAAAAATCGCACTTCCGGCCGACCGCGTATCCACTCTAGACTTAACCCATTTCTCAGAGGGTAGCTTTTAGTGTAGTTAAGCTACATTTTAAGCAGAGTGACTAATAGCTTAGCTCACTACATTTTTCAAGCTTGCCCAACACTAATCATTACTATTGTTGTTATCATTCCCCACCACTGATTGCTTTTGTTTTATTATTCTATTCTGTCTATATATATATATATATATATATATATATATATATATATATATATATATATATATATATATATATATATATATATATATATATATATATATATATATATTATTGCTTCATTGTCTCATTTTCATATACAGTTTGTCAGAATTATTAGCCCCCTTGAATTAATAGCGCCCCTGTTTATTTTTTCCCCAATTTCTGTTTAACGGAGGGAAGATTTTTTCAACACATTTCTAAACATAATAGATTTAATAACTCATTTCTAATAACTGATGTATTTTATCTTTGCCATGATGACAGTATATTTGACTAGATATTTTTCAAGACATTTCTATACAGCTTAAAGTGACATTTAAAGACTTAACTAGGTTCATTAGGTTAATTAGGCAGGTTAGGGTAATAAGGAAAGTTATTGTATAATGATGTTTTTTTCTGTAGACTATTGAAATATATATATATAGCTTAAAGGGGCTAATAATTTTGACCTTTCTCCAGAAGGAAAAATATCAGACATACTGTGAAAATGTCCTTGCTCTGTTAAACATAATTTGGGAAATATTTATAAAAGAAAACAAAACTTCAAAGAGGGCTAATAATTCTCACTTCAACTGTATATATTTTTATTTATGTTCTCTTGTTTATATTCTTTGACCTGTCCACCCAGTAATCTTTACATATACAAACACACATACACACACATGCAGTCATGCATACACACACATCTGGCTGTACCTGACTGTTTTTTATGAGTTTTTATTTATTTTTTCTGTTTTTCATTTGTATTTGATTTCATGTCATTTGTTTACCTTTTGTCAATAAAAAAAGCAATATAATTTCTAGTAAAGCCATTAAAATTGTTTAAAAAAAAGAGATTGCTATACTGCAAAGAACTGACAGGGTTAGATTATGTAAACAATTGGTAGTAAAGAGCCCTGTAAAGAGCATTATAGTGTGTTACATAACTATAAAAGGTCTGTTGGAGCGCTACGTAACCATAATAAACTGCTATTTAACTAAAGCTATGCTGCTCGGATAGGAATAGTTTCAAAGATCTACATTTGAGTCAGATTCAGATTAGAGGTTTAAAGGGTTTAATGAGAAGTGAGTGGGCGAGTCCACACTATAGTTTAATTACCATTATCGTCAAGCCTTAAGTGCTAATAGAACAAAAGACCAAATGTAGCATAAATGGCGAATTATTACCAGATCTTCTAGGATTTAACGAACGCCGTGAATACATTCAGATGAATTAATGATGATTAGAAGTCTGTTGGAGTAAAGGTTTATTTTTAGACCAGTTGCTGTGCTGGGTTTGAAGTCGTCTGGTCTTCGATGGTGGGGGTGAGCAGGGTTTTGGAAAGAAGGGGATTTCAGGACGTTGCATCAAGGCAGAGTCCTCAGAGAAAAGACAGTATTCCCACAGGTTTCCTCCCTCCCTCTCTCTGTCTCTCTGTCTTTCTGCCTCTCTCCAGAGAACATGACCATGCTAATGAGCCTTTTGTTCACTGCAACCATGACATGCTGAGAGAAGCTTGCTCTTGCCCATTCACGGATATTATCATACACACGCAATGCATGTCGACTTGGACTTTGCTTAGTGTTTAGTGCACTGTTGAAAATAAAAGGTTTTTTATTCGCATTGCTGGTTCCACGAACAACAATCCTTTCTATTGTATGAAATGTTCTTTATAGCTGTTTAGATTCTGCAAATATTCTTCACTGTGGGAAAAAAAATCTTTTAAGAACTGTTTATTAATTCTTTTCTTCAACTAATGGAACCAATATTCAATCAAAAATATGTTTGCTGTTTGTTCAAACTACTTATTTAAAGGGGTCACGAAACACCAAAGCACATTTTTTGAGGTGTTGGCAGTCATATAAATGTCCCACGTTGCTAAAAACACTATTAGGGCACATATCTTTAGCTAAAAAGTGAAATTTGGTTGTTTTTGCGTTGTTTAGAGCAAATTCGTTCTTCCGGTTTGAAAAGAAATTTAGAAGCTATATCACGGCGATATTAGATCCTTGTGTACATTTTAGCATGGAGACTGGATGTCTGTATTGGCCGGTACAATGTGACATCTTTGAGTTTTCAGTATTTATTCACGAGAAAGACCAACCAGCATGCTGTATTGTGAACGAGTTGCAACTTCATTAATATGCATGATAGTTTCGAAGACTGTTACAGTGTTCAGAGAGACACCACCTTGTGTTGCCAACCGTAATTAAAACAAGTGAAAGACGAATTGTTTGGACACATGGGTCGTCAGTGTTGCGTTTATAAATGTGACGCAACGAAGGTTTTGTTTCCGTTTTCCTGCTATGAGAGCACAACTGGCTTGTGGGCTCACATTTGTGGTCTGCTAACACACGACAAAAATATGTTTGTAAGGAACATTATTTACCCGAGAGCTTTTTGCATCTGGAAATGGTGAAATCTGGATTTGCCACTAGTCTTCTTTAAAAAAAAGACGCGGTTTCAGTTAGCGTTGATTGTCCTGTCTCTAAGAATGTGGTGTGTGATCAATGTTCTTTGTTTATGTTTATTCAGATGGCAAAGTCAGCAGTACTCGTTCAGTTTTAAAGACATACCTTAGTCAAAATGATTTAGTTACTAAGCTTACAGTGCGTTAATATCACTACAATTTTTACAGACTGAAACATCCGCTGTAAATGCTGCTCTAAGAATGTAAACATGTAAACACCTTAATCAAACTATTACTGTCGTGTAGGATTTTCACCTCGTATGATTTCCACCGCGTTTTGTGACCGAGTAGTCTATACACACACAGCTGTTTGACTCTATTCTATTCAATTCAATTCACCTTTATTTGTATACGCTTTTACAATGATGATTGTGTCTAGGCAGCTTCACATAAAAGATCATAGTAAATTGAAACAGTGTAGTTGAGTTTGTAGTGTTTAAGTTCAGTTCAGTTTAGCTCAGTTCAGTGAGGTTTAATAATCACTACTGAGAGTCCAAACACCGAAGAGCAAATCCAACGATGCGCAGCTCTACAGATCCCGAACCATGCAAGCTAGTAGCGACAGCGGAGAGGGAAAAACTTCACCAATTGGCGAAAGTGAAGAAAAAAAAAACCTCGAGAGAAACCAGGCTCAGATGGGCACGACCATTTTAATTTCTCCGCTGGCCAAACGTCTTGTGCAGAGCTGCAGTCAAGGCGCTGGAGGCAGGAAGCTGGACCTCAGGGAAGATTCGTCTGTCCCTGGAGCATCACAGGAATCAGACTCATGCTCTCCACTCTTCCATGACCACCACAGTAGCTGCTCAGGATACAGCCTGGTCCAGGATATGGAAAACTTGGGATCATCTCATCGCTGGTCTTGGATCGAATTCTCTGCACCTACCGAGTCTCTGTATCTACGCTATCCAGTTCCATTAAAACTACACTCGTCCAGCAGTTGCTCGCATCCAATATGTACTATCTCCCACGCATCTGTGTTTGTGTTGCCGCTGTGAAAATCAGCGCATGCACGTCCTGAAACTCCTCTTTTCATGCAAACCCTTTCCTCTTTCGCCACTCAACACTACCACCTAAACAAAGCTGGAATCACGTTCGTTACTTTTTTCAAACTAGAGGTGTAAAGACACCCTGCTGTGACAGGGGGGTTTTATGGCACTTTAAATTGAGCTTTTTGGGGGACAGCTTAATTGCGTTATGTTTAAATCCACTTCAATTTGTAAAAAAAACGAATAAGTTAAGTTAATTCCTTCATGTTATCCCAACACAAATCAATTGTTTAAAGTATTGTCCAAATATAAACAATTAGGAAATCACTACTGTCTAATTAAGAAATTAAATCATTACCAGTGCATCATATTGGCTTTCATTTAGTATGCTTCTGCCGTTCATTAATAAAGTTGCCCATTTTTTAATTTGGATAATGGAGAGTGGCAAATGTTGTGGGAGTAGTCAAAATCGTTACTAATTATTCAATGACATTAATATTGATGAGATGCAAGATGAGTTGAACCACTGACAACCTTATTCAAATCAATGGCCTCAACAAGTAACCACATGTCAATTCGGAACAGTTTTAAAGATGTGTGATGTGCCTGCAAATCACAGTTTTCCCTTAGAGAAGTCCTCCATTTGCATGCAAGCAACTCACCCTTGAGAGTTGTTTCAGATGTGATGCAATATGCAGGGCTGTTTTGGAGTTGTGCAATACATTAATAATTGTCATCAGGTTTGTATGTCGCTGAATAATGGATACGAATGATGACACACAGTCGTGCTGGTAACTAGTTTATGAGGAGATCTGCCATCACTGTCAGCCTCTCCAGTGAGAAATTTAGCAATAGTTTTTTTTTTTTATTACTAGCAATCAACTTTTGCGCTATTGCTTAAGCTAGGGTTTGGGACTCAATCAAACTTGTAATTCTGAACATTAAACTTCGGTTATAAAATAGAAATAAATCATACTGTTCCTCAAATTATTCAGCTTATTAAAAGAGGTGATCTGATATGCATGTACTGTAAGTGAGCTAGTGGCTGGACAAATGTTTGCCACATGTTTAAAGAAATTCCATTGATTTACTTTGAAAGAGCAACATGGGTGATATAGGGATAACTAGGGTGGGCTATTTTGACATGAATCATTTAGACCAGCAGACAACAATCTAGCTTTTCCTTAGCAATTACTCAAAACACTATAGCAAACTCAAAGGAAAGCCAAGCAGCCAATCATTGCACTAAATTATAATGGTAAGCATATAGCAAATGGGCAAGAACAACTGTCTTTGCTATGCATGTATGCATTCATTCATGAATGCATTTATATGTTTATGTATGCATTTATTTAAATCATGCATACATGCGTTATAATCCAACCCAGGCTCATTCTGAAAACGTGGTCCCGGGGACATTTCTGGAGACTGCGAATTATGTAGCCGGAGGTACGTATGGCTGCATTTCATTTTTTAAGCAAACGCTTCGGGGCGGTTTGACGCCGTTCCTTTTAGCGTTTACCGGCTGACCACTTACCTTTGTGTGGAGGGCTTTCCCGCCGCAACCAGTTTGTCCGGTTACCTGGTCCTGTACGTCAGCGGACTTGAGACGCAGAGAGGAGCTGACCACGACGACAACGCCCGGGTTCGAGTCCGGGGAAGAGCGGTTCCAGAAATCAGGTAAGACTAAAACAGAATCCAAAAAATAAAGTGAACAAGTTCATAACAGGGTGAGAATGTGGTAAAATCTGAAAATGTGGTAAAAAAAAAAGCAGATAAGGGCTTTTCTTTAAATTGTTGGTTGGGTTTAGGGAAGTAAGCGGGCGGGCGGGTGGGTCAATCGGTAAAATTGGTTGGGTTCAGGGAAGGAGCAGGGTGGGTCGGCCGGCCGATTGGCTGGTCGCCCAGTCGCCCAGTCAATCATTCAGCCAGTCGGACAGACAGGCGTTCGTTCGACAGCGGCCTCTGGTGGGTTTACGCGAGAACAGCGCGGGCGCGAACGGCACTCGTGAGAGACATTTGAGAAGCAAAAAAGCGCACACAGCGGCCTCTTGTGGATTCGCGAAAACCAAAAACTGCAAAAATGCGTACCTCCTTGGACGTATTTCGCGGTCTCCAGAAACGTCCGTGGGACTACGTTTTCAGCATGAGCCTGGGTTGTTATAATCACAGTCTTTGTTATAAACAAGGTAATTGTAATAACAGAATCATAAAACTATAACCATTTCCTTCATTCATCCCTGCATTTCTGTATATATGTATGAATTTGATGCATTGTCACGTGTCTTCCTTGGTCCTTTTGTTCGTTTATGCTGCATGTAATTATTTGATTAGTTTGCACACCTGTTCTGTTTCTCTTTAATTGTTCCCTTGTGTATTTAGTTCTCTGAATTTCCTCGGTTCATGCTCAGCTGTTGTCTCTGTTAGTTTATGTATGTGTGGTCTGATTGTACAGATTACCTGATTAAATTTTATTAAAGATTAATATTGTGTTCATCATAATCAACTTTGTGTATTCCTGGATGATATCATTACCTAAATGCCTACACTTATGCCCCCAGGTTGTGTTTGAATGACTACAAAATTTCCTAGTGAAATTTCAACAATATCACTTTCACTTTTTTAAAGTTTATCTAATATTGTATTAAACATACTATATATGTGGGACATTTATTTAGAAAATGGGCAAGGAAGGGAGACTAAAAAGTAGTCGTTTTGAGAAGCAGAGTGTTCACAAGCTTGTGAGAATGCAAAATGCAGGATATACAGATTATAAATGTATTCAATACCACCCAGAGGAAGCACAGGGCCTGTTTAAATGTGTCTTTTGTTAGTTTAATGTGTATACTGTGACATTTACGGTTGTATGTTTGCAATGATCTATCAAACACATGTAAACTGATAAATGTAGGTTTTTAATGCACGTTTATGCATCGTGTCATATCACTCAGCTCTCTGAAGTAAAAAGATGACAATAAACACACTGCATAAAACATATAAAGAGGTTAATATTAACTCCTATTGTCCTATTTTTCAACACATCCCATTATTTTTTAAATATCAGCCTCTACCAAATGGTTGATATGTCGGTTTATGGTAAAAGTACCGGACTTAATACATTTACTATGAAAAATATGAAGTGTAAGTGTAAGACGTTATTTTAAAAACATTTTCGAAAACTAACTATTTAATTAATGAATTATTTTTGAAGTATGCCATAACATATTTTAGCTTCTCATTTAACATGTTTTCTTGTTTTTTGTTTTTTGTTTAACAATAAAACCAAAATCAAGTGTACTAGTGCAACGGTATGTTATTTAAAACATTATTTAAAACAGTCATTCACTTTAACAGTCATTATTTAAAACAGTAAAAACATGGTCAACCGTTTGGTACAGGGGCAGTCAAAGGGTTAAAGCTTCAAAATGTAACTCTAAATACATTTCTTTCAGTCCATTTTGTTGAGTATAATTATAATTTAGCCTGTATTTCGACCACAACAGACCTTAGCAGCAAACGAGGATACTCCGGTGGCAAAAAGATCGCCTGGCTAAAGTAAACATCTCTACCACTTCAGTTAAAAAAAGATTATATTTACATATGAAAATTTTTTTTTACAAACAAAGTATGATTATTTTGCATGTACATCACAATAGGTGTGTGTGAGAGAGAAGGCACACACACAAGCTGCGAAGCATAAGATCAGAGCTCATTAATATTTATGACCATCCCAAATATGGTCAAAACAAAGCATTTCAAAATAATTCCTGTGGTTAAAAATGAGCCTATAAAACCATTTCTGGATCATTTTTAACCACATACCTACTATGTAGATATCAGAGAACAATTTAACATATTGAATATATTCTATAGTGCCTTTTTAAAAAATAAAATGATAGTAACTTTAACTTTTTTAACTTTAATAATATAAAAACACAACAGTTACATAAATGTAAGTACAATTAAAAGGAAAATATAAAAAGAACTCATTTAAACTACAAATGTTAACATAAATATGTAAGTGATACTAAACTAACCCTTTTTAATAAAAGTAAAGCTTAATGAAATGCCTCCTTTTATCAACTAAAAACATATATTTTGGAATAGTCAGATAGTTTTCCACAATTTAGCGATTGCTGAATTTAACGCAAAATCAACAAAAAGTTTTTGCGATCCTGCAATCTTCTTAATTAAACACAAAATAATCGCAAAAATGTAAATTATCTCCAATTCCACATCCAATTTCAAACCATATAATCAAATTATATTTATTTCAGTTTGCAATGAATTGTTTTTCATGACTTATAGAGGTTGCATACACAGCGCACGTGATGTATTTGAGTGTCTCTCGAAAAAATGACATCTCATCTGCGCCCTCACAATCCTAACATTACATGGGGGGGGGGGGGGTTGTTTTGCAGCCTGTGAAGAAAACAGACATGGATGAAGAGCAAATGATTTACATGTGAAGTTAATGCAAAGATGCGATTAGAGGCATCCTGTGGCATGAATTGGCCATTTTGTGCGTTTGACATGGTTCAGACTGTAAAAGAAAGTGGGAGCAAACATCTAACAAATGGAGCAACGGAACACACAGAAAAGCAAGCAGCTTACAATGATGGAGATTGGTTCAAGGGTAATGGCCGCTGGATGTGACTGAATTGAAGGCCATTATTTGTGCTTTACATTTAAGGCCGGTATTATGATGTGTAAATGATTTCGTCTAACTCTTTCCCTGCAGTTAATGAGAGAAAATAATTTCCTGCCATTAACGAGTTTTACGGCAATCTGTGTTTTAGGTGTATTACGGTAGGCGAAGACCTAACGCATGTCCTGAGTGAGGTACCTGATGTCAGATGCTGCAGGGAGTGAAATCTATGAGAAAGTAAGATCATGAATAAAAATAAGAGTTATACAACCTTCCTTTGGCTTAATCCCTACCATTTTAGATCTGTTTTAGATCTTTTCTTGACAAGAGACCAAAATAAAGAAGCTTTAATTTTATGATTTGTGTCATTGTGTCAGATTGCACACCTAATATAATTTTTTATGTTTATTTATTTTTTTAATCGCAAAATGTCTGCAATTTCCTGGAAATTGTCACTACAAAATCAGTGATTTTTATTGGAAAAAGATATTAAAAATCATGGAAAACTAGGGGGTCTGAATACTAATAATTTTTAACATATTAAATATACAATAGAGACCCCTGGGTTGAGAATCAGTGAGTGTGTGCATCTGTATGAACACCAGCAGATGTTTGGAGAGCAGAGCTGTTTTCTCAGGGCGCAGACTGAAACACTGAGGTTTCTGTGGGCTCTCTGGCTTTTGTTTGAATTGGCTTCTTAGGAAGATAGCAAGGATGAATGAATGGATGGATGTGTTTGCTTGCTTACCGAGAATTTGTTTGTGAAGAATTTGATAACTGCAAAGACAACATGCGATAAGCGTTAAAAATGAGTAAATGTTAGCTTTAGCGCTAGGCTTGTGTACATGTCACCTGTGTGTGTGTGTGTTTGTTCATAAAAAGCCTTTAGCTAAAAACCCTTGATGTATTAAAGCCTTTAATGAAAGCCTTGTCAAGCATTCTCCTGTGGATGCGGTGAACAAAAAAAATCCCAGCATGCTCTGCTTATTTCATGCTGTTCCAGCATTGTTTGTGTTGTGTATGTGTGAATGTAAGAGAAAGAGGAAGAGTGAAAAGCAATGTGTGTGTGTGCAAATAAGCTTTTTCAGACTATTTTGGGACATCAGCATTGGTATCTGCATTGCACAGACGTATAGAACTGCATTGGCATCACACAGATCATATATCTCACACACTGTGTCTCTGTGTGTGTTTGAATGGGCTCATTTTTCATTTTCCTTCTTTTTCTTTCAGAGCAAGAGCATTTAGAAGCATCCAGATATAAAACCAGATTTCCAGATCGCGCACATCGGCGGGTGACACGTAAGTTCTCAATGTGACATTTATTTGACATTTGAAGGGATTTCTTTGTGGAATGAGGTGATATTACTGCAGTAAAAGCGGAGATAAAGCTGTGGGAGACGGTCACTCCGCATGCTTCATATTCTCTGAGGAAATATTGCGAATATTCTCTCGTGACATTTAATACTTCTGACACAGAAAGTATGTTTCTAATAAAATAATAAAGCAATAAAGCTTGATGGAAGAATGATCAGGTTGCTGAAGGTTCTGAGTGTTTTGTGGTGACAGATGATATTAAAATATATTGTTTTTGAAATTGACTTTTTAAAAATGAAAGTTCTTTTAGGTGAATATTTACATGTGATTTAGTGCTTGAACAGCAACTGTAGGGTTAGCGCTAGGATTAACTATTATATTAGGTGTAATATTAAGTGCTATAGTGAAGAGTCAGATGAGTGGATATTATAGTTTGCAAAATTGTAATTGCCGTCGGTGCCAGTGGTGTGGTGGTTGGTGCGTTGACGCATGCACTCCGGTGTTCGCGGCGACCCGAGTTCGATTCCCGCCTCGCGGTCCTAAGGAAGGAAGGAAGAATGGATGGATGGATGGATCGATGGATGGATGGGCGGATAAAAGGATGGATGGATGGATGAAGGAAAAAGGAAGGATGGATGGATGGATGGATGGAAGGAAAGATGGAAGGAAGGAAGGAAGAAAGGAGGGATGGATGGATGGATGGATGAATGGATGGAGAAGGCATGTAGCAGATTTTTTTATCCTGCTGGTAATTTAGAGGTCATCAAATGACTTGTATTAGCAATGATGCAGTAGGCTAAATAGAGTCAGTGCCGTTCAATCAGGAATGAAAATCAAACCTGTCTATATGATCTTTTCCAAGGCCAGGAGATTCATTCTTTTATCTGAAGTCATTTTTAAGATCCTAGTGGAGATAGACTCCCTGGAATGATCTAGATTCAGCTTCTAGAATATCTGTTTTAAAATCCCAAAGAGTCACTGACATGAAAGCTGCAGACAACAGAAGGCAGAGCATGGATGGATGTGTGTGTGCGAGCAAGAGGGTGACAGAAATTGACTCTCACCTGTTGATGCAGGGTCATAATTACAAACTTCAGTTGTCGCCATGGAAACAAGCCATGTTCCTATGGAGACATGGGGTGGTTTTCGGGGCACAATATGATCCTGTGTGAGTATGTGTGTGCGCATGTGAGAGGCTTTTATTTTTCTCTGACCCATCAGTTGAGTATCAGTAAAGCATATACTCACGCTGAACTTACCTTCCTTGTGTTCTCTTTTAGGTGTTACAAAACCTTAATACAACATTCTGGGAAGCTTGGGTAGAACATTCCCAGAATGTTCTTATTTGATTCCCAAAAAAGCAAATAAAAAGCAACCGGGAACCACATATAGGAATGTTAGGGGAACATTCTGTGTTAATTACGTTTGACATGCATACTAGACCTGTTTATAACAATTGTCATTGTTAATAACTGTGATGCTTGGGTTTAGGGCTGGGGAAGGTATAGACGTTAATAACTGTGATGGTTGGGTTTAGGGTTGGGGAAGGTGTAGACATTAATCACTGTGATGGTTAGGTTTAGGGTGGGGGAAGTTGTAGACATTAATAACTGTGATGGTTGGGTTTAGGGTTGAGGAAGGTGTAGACGTTAATAACTGTGATGCTTGGGTTTAGGGTTAAGGAAGGTGTAGACGTTATTAACTGTGATGGTTGGGTTTAGGGTTGGGGAAGGTGTAGACGTTAATAACTGTGATGGTTGGGTTTAGGGTTGGGGAAGGTGTAGACATTAATCACTGTGATGGTTAGGTTTAGGGTGGGGGAAGTTGTAGACATTAATAACTATGATGGTTGGGTTTAGGGTTGGGGAAGGTGTAGACGTTAATAACTGTGATGGTTGGGTTTAGGGTTGAGGAAGGTGTAGACGTTATTAACTGTAATGGTTGGGTTTAGGGTTGGGGAAGGTGTAGACGTTAATAACTGTGATGGTTGGGTTTAGGGTTGGGGAAGGTGTAGACATTAATCACTGTGATGATTGGGTTTAGGGTTGAGGAAGGTGTAGACGTTAATAACTGTGATGCTTGGGTTTAGGGTTGAGGAAGGTGTAGACGTTAATAACTGTGATGGTTGGGTGTAGGGTGGGGGAAGGTGTAGATGTTAATAACTGTGATGGTTGGGTTTAGGGTTGGGGAAGGTGTAGACGTTAATAACTGTGATGGTTGGGTTTAGGGTTGGGGAAGGTGTAGACGTTAATAACTGTGATGATTGGGTTTAGGGTTGAGGAAGGTGTAGACATTATTAACTATGATGGTTGGGTTTAGGGTTGGGGAAGGTGGAGACGTTAATAACTGTGATGGTTGGGTTTAGGGTTGGGGAAGGTGTAGATGTTAATAACTGATGGTTGGGTTTAGGGTTGGGGAAGGTGTAGACGTTAATAACTGTGATGGTTGGGTTTAGGGTGGGGGAAGGTGTAGACGTTAATAACTGTGATGGTTGGGTTTAGGGTTGAGGAAGGTGTAGACGTTAATAACTGTGATGGTTGAGGAAGGTGTAGATGTTAATAACTCTGATGCTTGGGTTTAGGGTTGAGGAAGGTGTAGACGTTATTAACTGTGATGGTTGGGTTTAGGGTTGAGGAAGGTGTAGACGTTATTAACTGTGATGGTTGGGTTTAGGGTTGGGGAAGGTGTAGACGTTATTAACTGTGATAGTTGGGTTTAGGATTGAGGTAGGTATAGATGTTATTAACTGTGATGGTTGGGTTTAGGGTTGAGGAAGGTGTAGACGTTATTAACTGTGATGGTTGGGTTTAGGGTTGAGGTAGGTATAGACATTATTAACTGTGATGGTTGGGTTTAGGGTTGAGGAAGGTGTAGACGTTATTAACTGTGATGGTTGGGTTTAGGGTTGGGGAAGGTGTAGACGTTAATAACTGTGATGGTTGGGTTTAGGGTTGAGGAAGGTGTGGACGTTATTAACTGTGATGGTTGGGTTTAGGGTTGAGGAAGGTGGAGACGTTAATAACTGTGATGGTTGGGTTTAGGGTTGAGGTAGGTATAGACGTTAATAACTGTGATGGTTGGGTTTAAGGTTGAGGAAGGTGTAGATGTTATTAACTGTGATGGTTGGGTTTAGGGTTGGGGAAGGTGTAGATGTTAATAACTGTGATGGTTGGGTTTAGGGTGGGGGAAGGTGTAGACGTTATTAACTGTGATGGTTGGGTTTAGGGTTGAGGAAGGTGTAGACGTTAATAACTGTGATGGTTGGGTTTAGGGTTGGGGAAGGTGTAGATGTTAATAACTGTGATGGTTGGGTTTAGGGTGGGGGAAGGTGTAGACGTTAATAACTGTGATGGTTGGGTTTAGGGTTGAGGAAGGTGTAGACGTTAATAACTGTGATGGTTGAGGAAGGTGTAGATGTTAATAACTCTGATGCTTGGGTTTAGGGTTGAGGAAGGTGTAGACGTTATTAACTGTGATGGTTGGGTTTAGGGTTGAGGAAGGTGTAGACGTTATTAACTGTGATGGTTGGGTTTAGGGTTGGGGAAGGTGTAGACGTTATTAACTGTGATAGTTGGGTTTAGGATTGAGGTAGGTATAGATGTTATTAACTGTGATGGTTGGGTTTAGGGTTGAGGAAGGTGTAGACGTTATTAACTGTGATGGTTGGGTTTAGGGTTGAGGTAGGTATAGACATTATTAACTGTGATGGTTGGGTTTAGGGTTGAGGAAGGTGTAGACGTTATTAACTGTGATGGTTGGGTTTAGGGTTGGGGAAGGTGTAGACGTTAATAACTGTGATGGTTGGGTTTAGGGTTGAGGAAGGTGTGGACGTTATTAACTGTGATGGTTGGGTTTAGGGTTGAGGAAGGTGGAGACGTTAATAACTGTGATGGTTGGGTTTAGGGTTGAGGTAGGTATAGACGTTAATAACTGTGATGGTTGGGTTTAAGGTTGAGGAAGGTGTAGATGTTATTAACTGTGATGGTTGGGTTTAGGGTTGGGGAAGGTGTAGATGTTAATAACTGTGATGGTTGGGTTTAGGGTGGGGGAAGGTGTAGACGTTATTAACTGTGATGGTTGGGTTTAGGGTTGAGGAAGGTGTAGACGTTAATAACTGTGATGGTTGGGTTTAGGGTTGGGGAAGGTGTAGATGTTAATAACTGTGATGGTTGGGTTTAGGGTGGGGGAAGGTGTAGACGTTAATAACTGTGGGTGTAGGGTGGGGGACGGTGTAGACGTTAATGACTTTGATGGTTGGGTTTAGGGCTGGGGAAGGTGTAGACGTTAATAACTGATGATTGGGTTTAGGGTTGGGGAAGGTGTAGACATTAATAACTGTGATGGTTGGGTTTAGGATTGGGGAAGTTGTAGATGTTAATAACTGTGATGGTTTGGTTTAGGGTGGGGGAAGGTGTAGACGTTAATAACTGTGATGGTTGGGTGTAGGGTGGGGGAAGGTGTAGACGTTAATAACTTTGATGGCTGAGTTTAGGGTTGGGGAAAGTGTAGACATTAATAACTGTGATGGTTGGGTTTAGGGTTGGGGAAAGTGTAGACATTAATAACTGTGATGGTTGGGTTTAGGGTGGGGAAAGTGTAGACATTAATAACTGTGATGGTTGGGTTTAGGGTTGGGGAAAGTGTAGACGTTAATAACTGTGATGGTTGGGTTTAGGGTTGGGGAAAGTGTAGACGTTAATAACTGTGATGGTTAGGTTTAGGGTTGGGGAAGGTGTAGACGTTAATAACTGTGATGGTTGGGTTTAGGGTTGGGGAAAGTGTAGACGTTAATAACTGTGATGGTTGGGTTTAGGGTTGGGGAAGGTGTAGATGTTAATAACTGTGATGGTTGGGTTTAGGGTTGGGGAAGGTGTAGATGTTAATAACTGTGATGGTTGGGTTTAGGGTTGGGGAAGGTGTAGATGTTAATAACTGTGATGGTTGGGTTTAGGGTTGGGGAAGGTGTAGACATTAATAACTGTGATGGTTGGGTTTAGGGTTGGGGAAAGTGTAGACGTTAATAACTGTGATGGTTGGGTTTAGGGTTGGGGAAGGTGTAGACGTTAATAACTGTGATGGTTGGGTTTAGGGTTGGGGAAGGTGTAGACATTAATAACTGTGATGGTTGGGTTTAGGGTTGGGGAAAGTGTAGACGTTAATAACTGTGATGGTTGGGTTTAGGGTTGGGGAAGGTGTAGACGTTAATTCAAGTTATGCTTCTACTACAAGTTACGGCCCTTCATGTTATGCTCCTGTCTTGCAGTCTGCAGACAGACCCTAGTCCATTTAATATGCATTTTTGGTTGTGTAATCTGGATGGAGATCTTTTCTGAAACATACACCAATGTAGGATTATTTTCATTTTAAAATTGCTGTGTGAAAACAAAAACATAGCTATTGCAAGCGTATCCCAAGCTCTCGCTGTTTTCAGCCTTTCCCTTCACAGCTGCCCGATAACACCCATCCAGACAGAACGACGGGAATCCTGACACAAAAGATCACATTTCTAAATATGAAATGACTGAGTTTCTCTTCGGGGACCAGTAACGTATCTCCTCATTTCAGCCATCTATCAAAAGTGTCTGCATGCATGTGTTTGATTGACTGGGTGTGTATGACTATGTGTGTTCGCTGTGTGATATATGATGTAATTTCAGAAATTTCTCCACATGCACAACGGCCTGAAGCAACAGAGCGGCAACATGTCCAACCCCCTCCGCCCAGTCTCTCTGTTTCTGCATGAAAGAATGATAAATAGCTTCATGAACGCGGTGTGTAACGCTCAGTCATACACACGCAGGCCTGTGTGGAAGGTCAAACTGTATGTAAATTTTCTGCTTTTGGGTTTGGGTCCCAGCAGATGCCGGCTCCGCTCTGTGATTCGGAGCGACGGATGGCCAATCGGGCTTCGTCCACTGAGCTGACTTTTCCTGTGGCTGTGGAGGGCTTTTTTCTTGTTTAATGACAGACTTGGAAAGAATAACAGAATGGCCTCTAAGCATGTATGAATGATCGGGGAGGGGATGTGAAATGAAAACGGAATGAGAAAACTGGGGTGAAAACAGGAGAGCCAGAGAGTGAGGGAAGAAAGAGCAATATGAATTGCAGATTTTGCTGTAAATGATGGATCTTCATATAAATAGTGCATACAGTATGTGCATCTGAGCTGACTAGAGTTGAATAATGACACTGTTGTGTTTTGTAAAGATGCTTCATAAGTGAACTGAGTTTGCATTGTAAGTGAACTAATAATGATGTAAATAATTGAACTAAACTGAATCAACATCAAGACTGAGCTGAATAAAAACACTTGCAATTTTAGTGACACTTAACAGCTGAAATTGTATTTGTTTTTGTTATTTTATTGGAGACTGTAGTGACTCTTTTGACTGTATTCTCCTTATTTCATAGATATGAGTATTTTTGCATAACAGCAATGTTATTTAGTAATTAAATTCCATAGAAATCTAAGTTTATCTTTAATTTAGGGCTGTTATCTATGAATAACCATTGGCAAAGTCAGATTAAGAACACATTGGGCCCTATGTGCTATAGCAAGCCCATGGGCCACATTAGTTTTATTTGCTGTTATTATTAATTTGCTAACATTGTCTCGTTTTATTTATATTTGATTTTAAATAATGTTTGTTTCTCCCTATTTTATAAATATAGAGTAATGTAACACATAGAGTAATGTAACACATAATGAACTTTAAACAGCCTGCCAAAATCATCAAAAACATTTGCAGTACTTCATAAATGAGTAGTTTGTAACACTTAAAACACTTAAGGGATTTAGGCCTGGAACACACCAACTCAACGGTTGTCCGTTGGACTTCATCAGTCCGTCAGATAGTCTAGTTCAGACCTGGCTATTTTACGGCATGCAGACCACATGCGGCCAGCCGATCTTCTTTGATCGGCTCACGTGAAGAATTTATTTAATTTAAATTCAACTGCAAACAGGGCCTTGCAGTGCTGCAAGTCAACAAAAGGGCACTTTTACAAATAGCGTCTTTTGCGAGCTAAGTTTTGTTATTTCAAATGGAGACGCGTTGGTTCAGCATTCAAATAGGAAGAGATAATGGTTGTCACGCTCACGTTTCCAGCCACTGCAAGTTGAAAAAATCTAAACATTTCAGAGCTCCGTGAGAGAACCACAAGTCATGTGAAGGGAGCCAACCAGCCAGCTTCACACTTCATATGGAATTACACAGAAATGACTAATTAGCTCCGATTAATCATTTAACAAATCCAGATACAGATCCTCTCTCAGTGATGATTATTACATCACATTTCCAACTCACATTCAACCTGTCTTCAGTGCATTTGTTCAGCCCAACACAGGATAGAATTCTCTCACTGAACATAAAAAATATAAATAAAGGAATGAAGGAATGAATAAATTAAAAAACAACCAACCCCATGGCATTTATATGAAGTTGATATTGTGATACATTTCATGTAAAATAAATTTTTTATTTTTTTTTAAACGTTTTTATGAATGTTTATTTAATAGTTTTATAGAATGTTTTAGTTTTTGAAAATAAATTAATTGCATTGGTCAGGCCCTCTAAAACCGCCCCATAGTCTAATGTGGCCCCTTGGAAAAATTAATTACCCACCCCTGGTCTAGTTGGTTAGGTGTGTGCCACACATAGATTGACTCCACACATCACCTCTGGTCGGGTTAATGTCAGAGCTCGTTGGCCGGATTCAGCATGTAGAATCTGTGCCGGCCATCAGGTGATGAAAGTGCTCTGACTCATTGCTAAATAACCAGGAGTATGGTTCTAACCACGTGTGTGACATAGTGAAGTGACGTAGCAAGTAAATAATTCAAGCCAAGAAGGGTCACAAAGAGGCTGGCTACAATTTTGCTACATTTTTCAGATATTTACAAATTATGTATTGTGATGTATTTGCTCATATTTGCATGAGCAAATCCCTTTCTGGTGAGTGACAATTACTGTGATAATAGTACTAATTGCTGCTTTGTTTACACTTTATCTGTGTGCGTCAGAAGAATCCTTTGCTGAACGAGAAAACAGATACTGCCCCCCTGTGCAGAAAGACATGCCATCTCAGAACGCGGCACTAGTTTCAGTCAGCTGTGATCCGTTTGGTGTGTTCACACACAGCTTTTTGGTCCAGACCAAATCCAACATGAGGCAACAATACAATTGGGTTTCATTAAAAGTTGTCAATACATGCTAGCTGTATGGCGTCGGCTTAGTGTATCCTGGCCCTTAGAGTTAAAATGTTCATTTAGGCCTAAAACTTTACCTGATCAGAAATCAGGAAAATCCAAAAATCTTTAAAATCCATGTTTCTCATTTCCAAAACATTGGTCTTGTGAGTCAATTACAACAGGTTAGCATAATAGTTTAAGCATGAGAAGTTGACAAACCATCTTTGAATAATGATTTTTTGTTTTACAGCAGGCTTGCTTAGTCTATACTTTTAATTAGGCAGTTCTCAAGGTAAATTTTTAAATGTCTTGTGCTGGAAAAAAATGAGACATCTGGTCACCCTATTGCATACGAGGCTATAGAAAATTCTGATTGGGCTACAGCCACCCTGAACTCCCGGTGTAGTGCCATTTTGAACACCAGCAAGCCAAAGAAAAACTATTGACATGAGAAAGCATAATGAAAAGAGGTGTTTCCCAGCATTAGGGCACAAAATTAATTCTCCAGCCAATCAAAAGACCCCTCCTTCCGTACCCTTTATGTTAACCCGACCCCGACCATTGAGAATAATGAGAATTTATTATCATGAAATGTCACAATGTGAAATGAATGAATAAACAGGCTTCTTTCATTATGCAAAACGAAATTTCTTTTCATCTTCTTTCTTTGTTATTAAGGAGTAAAATGTGTCCCGGACAAATTTTCATCATCATTTTTATGTTTTTTATCAGATTCAATCGTGCATGAAAAAAAACCCTATCAGGATATTAAACTGTCCTTTTGTTTTTCTAGCCATACGTGACTTTGGAATATCAGGTTTGGCAGGAGCTGATATCTGGGCAGACTACCTCTCTAAATCTCTCCGTCTCTCTCTCCCTCTTTCATTCTGTCTTTCTCACTCAGGCTTGCAGACATCTCTGCGTTCAGGGGCCCGAGGCGCTGTTGAGCGTGGCATCATAAAACAGGCGGGCGAGGAGAGAGAGCGAGTGTTTGTGAGCAGATTAACACACTGTGTGTTGGGGGATTTCAGCTGCTCTGGCTAACACACAGTCAGTGTCTGATTGAAAAGCCCATCCGAAGCATACGGACAGAGTCGGAGTGCACTGTAAGCTGCAGATTCATGTCAACAGTCTTTAGCCTTATTCTAAATCTTAACCAGCTGCTGGAACTTGTCCTGGAAAAATTATAACAATATTTGTGTGTGCTCGCGCATGTGTGACATCTCTTTATCTCCTTGTTAAAAGCTTGTCTGCATCAGTAAGCAGTTGTGCTGTTATCTGACCAGCTCTTGTGTTATCAGCAGACATTCATCATTATGACACTCACGCATGCAGCATACATGTAAAATAGAAGCATAGTGCACTTGAATAGTAGCCTATTAATTATAAAGCTTCTTTACTTGCATCTGTGGTTCTCTTTCAGTTCCCATCAAATCAAAATGCATGTTTTTTGGCTTTTGTTATAAATATGGTGGCTTTAAAGAGATTCTCTAATTGTTTCTCCCTTTACTTGTTTCAAACCATAGATATATACACTAGATATCGCATACAGGCCCAGAGCATGCGTCAATAGTGCGGCCACATAAGTACAGTGCTCCCAGGACAAATGTCATTTAACAACACTCAGTCAAGACGAAAGCCAATCTGAGGATGCTGGAAAACAATGCACAAAGGCTGAACATATCAGAGGTAAGATTTTGTTTTGTACGTTATTGTATGTTATAAACTTTTGTGCTTACAAAGATCATAGATATATGCATATATGTGTATATATCTCTGACTCTGGATGGCCAGTCATCCACTGCACCTTTGTCACACATGCATTTCAAAGAAGCGCTCCCCTGTACTAAAATGGCGGCTCTTTTGACGCATTCCTTCCAAAAGACATCAATAGTGGAGGTGACATTTAATGTAAATATCTATGGTTTCAAACCTTTACGAGTTTCTTTATTTTGTTAAAAACAAAAGAAGATATTTTGAAAAATTCTGAAAACATTCCTCTTCCATAGTATTTGTTATTCCTCCTATGGAAGTCACTGGTTACAGGTTTCAGATTTCTTCCAAATGTTTAAAAAAAGAAACGTATAAAGGTTTGGATCCACTTGTGGGTGAGGCAATAGTGAGCAAATTTAAATTTGTGTTTAGAAAATATTTGTATCTTTCTCAGCAAGCATTTTTTGTTTTTAAAAGATTTCAAATAAATGTCTAATAGACATCGAAACATAGTCGTCTTGGCTAAAACAAGGCTAAATTTGAAATGAAAAATGTCTAAGAATAGGCTAAAAGTAGACTAGTCATCAAATAAACAAAAATTAATGACTTCACGAGTAGATTTGACAACTAGTCTAGTTTTGAGCTGTTCTTAGATGTCTATTAGATTTTCACTGACAGCCCAAGTTTAGCCTTGTTTTAGCCAAGCTGTCTACTTTTAGATGTGTTTTAGACGTCTATTACACACAAAATTGTTTACTGGGTTATTTCCACCAGTATGGATCAGTCATTTTATTGTATCACTTTGCACCTCACTTTCTCATCATATTTTCTGTCCAATCGAATGCTCTCTGGAATCAGAATATTTCTGTAAAAGTGATGAAAATATAGTGGAAGGGTCTTGACAAAATCCACACACAAGTAGTCACAGGAGATGCATTTAAATGCATGCTAATACCAGGTGGAAACTAATGCGTCTTGGCTGACCGCTTGTGTTCGGATCACTGAAAATGCATGTTAATACCAGGTGAAAATAGAGCCTTATGCACAGTAGAGGCACGTTAAAAGAAAATAGAGCCCCTTTAACATCAATAGAGCCTTTTTTGGTGGAATTTTTTAATGGACAAGGGAATTGTTTGGGTGATGAAAAGTGTTATGAGTGTAATTTGGGGAAGATGGAAAAACGTATGATAGAACACCTTCTATAGCTCAAGAGTTTTTTTTTTTAAGATATGATCATCGTTTTTAGAAAAGCAAAACATCTTTTAGGGAATCACTGTGAAAACACGCTTCTGAGATATTTCAGATTTTATGTATAACTCACCCATTAATCTTAAATTGCTCAGTCACCCTCGTGTCTTTCCAAATCTGTTTGACTTTCAACTGTGGATATTAAAGGGCACCTATGATGAAAATCATCTTTTGTAAGCTGTTTGAACAGAACTTTGTGTAGGTATAGTGTGTCCACAGTCATATTGGAGGGATAGAAACACAATAAGTCTCTTTTTTTAAAATAGGATCCAAATCCCTCCCATTTTGAGGCCAACCACAATATGACGTAGGAGTGCGAATATGACCGAATTGATTGACAGCCGTGTATTAACATGTCTCCGTAGTAACACGTATAATCATATCCGCAAGACAGGACATGCACAAAGCAACTTGGATTAAAAGATCTGTTCAGCTCGCTGTGATCCTCTGCACCTCAAGAATGAGTTTTACAAATTTAAAACGTTGTTAAAACGTTCAATGTTCAAGTAATTTTATCTTTATTACCACAGCCACATAATATCAGTACAATTATAAAAGAAGATGCTTCAATCCTAATTTGTGGACGTTAAATCAGGTTTGTTTTGTACATTATTATAATGGATATCCACACAGCAGTGTATATTAACGTGTATCCTGTCACATTTGCCATGCAAACAGTGCAAAGTTAAACGCGCGCATTGTTTGTGTGTGTCTGTGTGTATGTGCTTGAACTTTGTAACAACATTGTGTGTGACTCATCGCAGAAAGGCTTGAATTAAATCCACAACAAATATATCAAATAATCATAGGTAAAGTTCTTACTGTAGTATTTCTCACAAACGTTACATGAGATCTGCTTGCTTCATGTCTGTCACTGTGCTGTTTATCGGACAGAGACGGAGACACACTGATAGGCACGTGAGAACGATGAGCGAGGAAAATTATCATTTATGACGCAGGCAACAAAAACAGCTACAATCTGTTCAGAGCAGAAAATTCTAAAGTTCTGAAAGGTATAATCAATAATTTGATGGGTGTTTTGAGCTGAAACTTTACAGACACATTCTGGACACACGAAAGACAGCTTAAATCTTGAAAATGGGGTTAAATCGGTGCCAAAAAAACAAAAAAAAATGTTTTTTTCATGCAATGAAACCCAACAGAGTTTCATTCAAACCATTATTTTTTGTATATTTGAAAATGGATTCAATATTTTTATATGTTTTTTATTAATGTGTATTTAAAACATATTAAATGTACTATATTTTTACACAGAAGGCAAAATGCATGCGGATTTGGAATAATACTAGGGTAAGTAAACTATTATAATTAAAGGATCACATCATTTTTTATACAATAATTAGCTGTTCATTGCTACATTATTTCCTTCACTGAACCATGGTTCTATATTATAAAAACATGCACTTAAGCATCTTCTGATTGGTTAATTGCATTTGCTCCGTGACTTCAGAGGCATGTCTTTTATTAACTGTTCAGTTATCTCAGAGAATTATTTGATTCATTATCACCAAGGGCTTATAACAATCAGCGTCTGCCACTGGATAATGAGTGAACGAATATTCTATCATCATTTTCTCATCCTCCCGTTACTCCAAACCCATATGACTTAATTACTTTCTTTTGAGGAACACAAGAGCAGATGTTTGGCCAAACGTCACAACTGATTATGAGAGCTGCATAAACGCTGGAGATACTGTCGGTTTTGATGTATAATAACACAATCATAAGACTTTAGATGACAAGTCATAAGCAGGACTTTTTTGTACATTTAGAAAAGAGCAGTGTGAACATTCTTCTGTAAATCTCCTTTTGTGTTGCAAATGGATTTGAGATGGCATAAGACTGCCCCTTTATAAAGACAAAACTTTCATTATTGGATGAAATATTCCTTTAAATGGTAGTGGATTAGTACTGAGATGAGGGTCAGTGCCACTCTCTGAACTCTTTAATAGCCATATATCCATACCTCTGTGAACAGACTGTACTGAAAAAAATGTTTTGCCTCTCTCTCTTTCTCTCTTTCTCTCTCTTTCTCTCTCCCAGTGGATGATCAGATTGCAGCGCTGGCTGCTCTGCTGCGCTCTGAGCTTGAAAGTGACTACGTGCTACACATTTTTATGTCACTGTGTCACCAGCCAGAGAAACAGATTCCTGGAGTTGGCGCGCACTCCTAATCCTTATTGCGATGTGCACAGACACATTATGCGAAATGAGTTCCACACAGAAGTCTTACAGAAAGCATTAAGTTTAATAAATAAAACACAAATGTTTTCATTGGTCACAGGGTTATGTAAATAACGGGTTTTCTTTCTATAATGTCTTGTTTTGTTAAAAACCAATTCGTTTTTTTTGTTGACTTTAATACGCCTTATAAGTCATAGTCATTTAGGAAAAAAATCTGCTTATTTAATAAAGAATTAAACCTATTCATTTTTAGACAAGACAATCCCAATGTTTTAACTTCAAAAATAGTAAAGACATTAAGGAGTAGTTAAGAAAAACTATATTTTGTATAGTTAATTAGTGGAATATCCCAATCTCAGCAAAAATAAATAAAATAAATAAAAATAATTTGTTATTCTGAGTTGTCATTTTCTTGAAAAGTTTTCTACAATATATGAACAAATGTTAATTAGATTGATGGGTTGACGTCAGAACCCAACGTCAGGCTGACATCAATGTCTAACAACCAACCTAAAATTAACCAAATAACATCGTCTAATGATGTTACAGCTTGACGTTGTGTGGACGTTACCACTATGACGGTTGCCATACCTGACGAATAAATGTCAGTATTTGATGTCAATATGATGTCAATAAGATGTTGGCTTGATGTTGGATTTTGGTCACTTTCCAAGACAACCTAAAATCAACCAAATATCAATGTCTTTTGATGTTGTTATTGGACGTTAAAATAACATTGTCCTTAGACACTGGCTTGAAATTGAATTTTGGTCACCTGACATCACAGCCGAAATCTAACCTAATATTAATGTCTTATAATGTTGTGTACATGCAGGGGCGTAGTGGACATTTTAAAAGTGGGGGGTCAGCTGTATGAAATACAAAAGTTTACATTCTTAATTACCTGTTTCTAAATAGTCTGTCTCTAAAAGTGAGGGGGACATATCCCCGGGTAGCACAATCTCCTCACAGCAAGAAGGTTGCTGGTTCAAGCCTCGGCTGGATCAGATGGAATTTTCTGTGTGGAGTTTGCTTGTTCTCCCAGTGTTTGCGTGGGTTTCCCCCACATGTCCAAAGACATGCACTATAGGTGAATTGGGTAAGCTGAATTGGCCGTAGTGTATGTGTGTGAATGAGAGTGTATGGATGTTTCCCAGTGATGGGTTGCAGCTGGAAGGGCATCCGCTGCGTAAAATATATGCTGGATAAGTTGGTGGTTCATTCCGCTGTGTTGACCTCAGATTAATAAAGGGACTAAGCCGAAAAGAAAATGAATGAGTGAATGTTTTGTGAACACTTACATTGTCTGTTGGTGCTCTTGATTTGCCGGTTTCAAACTGAGGAATTATTATTTTTGGCGCAAACATGCATTCACAATGGTATGAACCATTATAGGGGAGGTCAAATGCATATTGAAGTTATCTATTATTTTAATTATTAATATTATTTAAGATATAGATCAGAGCAAACTATTTTTTAACTATTAAAGGACAGAACCCCATCCACACCCCCACCCCCCATACATCTTTTTTGATGTCCTTCAGGAAGGATCAAGCATTAATTAGGAGGGTCAGACCCCTATCCCCCCCCAACCCCCCGGGAATTTGTAATTCACATTCTGACTTAGAGTAAAATATTTAACTTATAACGTTAGTGTTTACTTAAACCTTATTTGAAAATGCTGTTATAAAACGGGCGCGTATACAAACATACCTCAACTTTTTTGGTTTGACTTCTTATTAGGTTGTCACGTTAATTGGAGGTACCAAACCCCTCATTTTTCTGCACTGCGCTCCCACGCAGAGGAGCGCGAAGTCTCTTTGCTTTGGCCCCCGGTCTCTGTGTCTGGTTGGCAGAGAGAGACAGCGCGTCGGTCTCTGCCTGGAAGGGGTGAGAGGGTTTGCTCGTTTCCAGTCCTGCCCATTTTCTCTCAAGGAGGAGGAACGGGAGCAACCAGTGCTGCCGAGAGTTTTGACACCCACAGTCTTCATATCGGATGCTGACACCTTCGCACTAGTGAGAACCTGCTAAATATACCCAGCAGTGCCCGTGTACGCGCTACACAGAGGACGGAAATCAGTCGTATATTAGGGAGTGACCCGACCGCTGAAGCGCCCGCAGACACCGAGCCGAGCCCAGGACTCGCTGTCAAGCATCTCCAACACTTCGGATTATGAAATTGAAGCAAGTACAGCAGTGACGGTGACTCTACGAGAATCTCCCGCTTTCCAGGGCTGTGAGTTTTCATCTTCGCGTTATGGAAGAGGACACCGCGGCTCCCTGGCTCTGAGTGACAGGATCTTTCCACAGCTTCCCAAAACTGCTGGATTCAACTATAATTATTTACACTAATTGCTGGGGATATATCTGAAGAGATTTTGTTTGAGGATGTATTGGTGTTGGCTCTGTGTGACTCTAACGGGATTGTCCGTGGCTCGCGCTCTGACGGGTGAGTTGGTCATTGTGGTGATGTGTTTTCGGTGTTCTCGGTTTCTCTGCGCACCGGAGAGCTCTGTTACGCTGTTTTTACTGCCGTTTGATGCTCACCTGTAGGGCTGCTGTTTCTGAAGGTAAAGATAGAAAGCGTAACTCATGCGGTGAGAGGTTTAATTAAATTATTCCAGTAAATTCGCATCAGATTATTAGTACAGTAAAAAAGTTTAAAAATAAAAAAACTGTCATATGGACATTTGCCTTTTTAATCTGTTCCTTGAAATTTCGTTGGTTTACTATGAAATCAGCTATTGATCAGGTTGATTTGATGATATTAGTACTGCTATTTGAATAAATATTTCTGGGTGAAGTTTTTTTCACAAAATACCAATGTTTTTGTAGAGAGATCACCTCAAGACAGACAGACAGACAGACAGATAGATAGATAGATAGATAGATAGATAGATAGATAGATAGATAGATAGATAGATAGATAGATAGATAGATAGATAGATAGATAGTCACCTCTTGTTGGGGTTTATTTTTGTTTATTCTTTTGATTATTATTCATTATTAATTTTGTACATTTTTGGACGAAACATGCTCCGTATATTGTGTGTGAGAGAGATACAGAGAGTGAGAGAGTGTGTGTTCGAGAGAGAGAGAGAGAGAGTTGTTTGGGTGTGTGTTATCAAACTCAAACACCCAAGCACAGTGGCATATCTGCCCACCAAGTCTGCACACCCATGCAGTGACCCTTATAAGTCCACGGCCTGCCTGCAGTGTTCAGCTCAGATACATTAATCGATTTCACGGCGCACAATCGATCCTCTGATTCAAACGATTGTCGAACAGCGTGTAAGACTATCAAAGCACGCTGTGTTACATTTGTGTAGTTTATTTATTCATTCATTCATTCATTTTCCTTCGGCTTAGTCCCTTTATTCATCAGGGACGCAGTGGATGCCCTTCCAGCTGCAACCCAGTACTGGGAAATTATTGTATAAAAATTATTACTGTATTAAAACCACACTGAGTTTCAGTTGTTAAACGATAAATGTGGCACTCAATAATGTGGTTTTAAATGTGGTTTTCAGATCGTCCCTGTGGTGGGAAAATCACAATCACCAGTGCTGGGTATGTGACTTCTCCCGATTACCCGACTGGATACCCAGTGAACAAGCAGTGCACATGGCTGATCCAGGCTCCTGATCCACAGCAAAAGATCCTCATCAACTTCAATCCACATTTTGACCTGGAAAGCCGGGAATGCAAGTATGTATAACAAACTTTTCAGTCCTGGTGGATCTATCATTTATGTCATCACAAAAGTCCTTTGTGGAACAAGTCTGATTGTGTTTTACTGGCTAGCATGCACAGCCTCTATAGCAAGGGTGGCCAAACTTTTTCTTATGAAGGGCCAAAAACCAAACTTGATTGAGTGTGGTTGGCCGAAGGTAAATATACTAAACTCTATTACACTAAAGTCACCATGCGTAATTTCCTAATGTTTTTAATATATAAAATAACTATAAAACATTGCTTTATATTAACTAATGCATTATATATTTAAAAAATCATAACTGACTTATTACAGTAAAAACAAAGCAATCCTATTTATAACAGAATGGAGTTACACTAGTCAGGCTGCACCTTTTTTTGCCTCGATTTCCTCACTGCATAGTCCTCGCTCCGTCGAGTGACTGTATATGTTTAAAAATCTGATTTATTTTACATTTAATCGAAAGGTTTTATTTTACATTGATTTTCATGTAGCTCAGCAATAAAACAAACAAACTTAAAAGGTTGCATTCAATTAGAAATTACTATCTCTGTTAAAGGCATTCGCCCCTACCCTCCCTACATTAGCACTCTTCTCAGATAGGATGGTGGGCCAAATCAAAAGTTACTATAGGCCAACTTTGGCCTGCGGGCCCTAGTTTTGGCATCTCTGCTCTATAGGGTTGTAAGTCATATAATATCCTGATAATGATATATACAGTTGAAGTCAGAATTATTAGCCCCCCTGTTTGTTTTTTTCCTAATTTCTGTTTAACGGAGAGATTTCTTCAACACATTTCTAAACATAATAGTTATAATAACTCATTTCTAATAATTGATTTATTTTATCTTTGCCATGATGAGAGTAAATAATATTTAACTAGATATTTTTCAAGACACTTCTACACAGCTTAAAGGGACATTTAAAGGCTTAACTAGGTTAACTAGACAGGTTAGGGTAATTAGGCAAGTTATTGTATAACAACTTTTTCGGTAGTAGTTTGGTAATACTGTACATGCTTCAGTGAATCAAATTTATGAATGTATTTAAATTACATCTCATTTATAAATAAAATGTATACGTTTTTAGTCTTTTGAAGGATATTTAGTAACTGTTTTAGAGGTTGCTGTAGGTCAAACTATACAAATGATGTGTCTAATATTTCTTTTTTTAGGCTACATGCAGATTTAAACACCTATTTCACAAAATAAACGTGTTTTGTGAATATTTAAGATGTCTTTCAGTGCTCTAAAACTGCTAGTTTCAGACAATTGAATCATATTTTCCCTAGCATTGATTGGTGCGATTATGCACTCACAATGGTATGAACCGTTAGGGGGGGGGTTAAATGTATATTTAGATTAAACTTTTTTAATTATTAAGATTTAAGATATAAATCAGAGATCAGAGAAAGCTATTTCTTACTATTAAAGAGCTGACCCCCCCCCCCCCCATTCATTTTGTTTGATGTCCTTCAAGAGGGGTCAAGCATTAATTGGGGGGTCAATCCCCCCCAAACCGCCCTGTAATTCACACCCTCATTATTGAATTGCAAAATGTAAACATTATAACCTTCTCACGATGCTGTTATTCATGTTTCTGTATGCATCCCAGTCATGGCATGTAATATTGCGCTTATATAAATTATGAAAAAGTACTACTGTAAACAATGTATTTTGTGACACCGCAAAATAAATAGAATAGAGCATAATATGAAATGATAGACTTTTGATTTTCTCCATATGATACATATTGTCATTTTGCACAGCTCTATTGACTTGAATGAGAAAAGGCTGGATTAAGCCGTTGATTTGTATAACAGAAAACCAGATGAAATGAAATTCCTCTACAAGTGCTCTCATATTATCTCTGATATCCCAAAACATCTACCTGGTTGCAGAGGTGGAGCCGATCGCTCAGATCTTGAGGTGTGCCACCTGTTGGTTGAAGATGAAATATTTCTTATTTATGGGGCTAAATTTAGAAGGAGGTGAACTAGATCTGCTTAAGAACAAACGTCCAGGCCTATGATAATGGATCCGCATTTATCACTCAGAGGGATGTTCTTCCTGAGGAAAAAAGGGGGATGGTTTTCCCAAGAGGAAATCTCTCAGAATGAGAGGAATGCGAAGAGGGAAAACAGAAAAGGCACACACATGATCAGAGGACTCACTGTTTGCTGGTTCATTTTCATCAGTTTGATGAGGCTTCCAGCATCATGAGTAATTAAGCTGATTGTTTCCTTAACGAGGAGGCTGACAGGCAATGCCATTAAATGATAGTGAGGTCGGAGGCAGTTGTTATTGCGTTTCGGTGTTTTAGTTAACAGCGTCAGCACTCAAACACTCGCAAGGCTTTGTTTAGACTGAATCTCATAAACGTGATGCAGTTGATGACGCTCTCTGTCACTTTAAACAGCTCGTAAATGGGGCGTAAATCAGCAGTTGTCAGTCACGCAGACTTGGCTTTACTATTGGGTTCGATTTCAGTGCCAGGGGACCAATGAAAAGTCTCTTATGCTGACCGTCCTGCTGTGGGCCCCTGAGGCGGCATGAAAGAGCAACAGACAGAGCATGACCAGCCCATTCTATCCAGGCTTTCTTTCCATTTATAGATAGATAGAGATGTTAGGCCAGTTCACATTGCAGAGACAACCCAGATGCCAACCAACAACAACGGACACTTGCTCAGATTTTGTTGTATGCACATTTTGGCACTGGTCAGTGCTCATTTTTGTCAACTTAACATGCTCAAATGAGGTTTGTCAGGCCATTGAAGGTCTGACAAGTAATGTAGTGTAGTAATAGTCTAGTTTGAACTGACCAATAGAAGAATAGTATGTGAAGAGTCCAGATGAAAAAACCTCTAAATCCCATCTGAAATTTCTTTCAAAAACAAGCATTTTTCTCAACCTCCTATGTTTGTTTTTAGTTTTTCACTTCACAGGCCATGGAAATACCCTATTCATCAACATACATGTGAAATTACTGAACCTACACACAAGAGTTTGACAAAAATTATAATTTTACAAAGAAATTTTTGATTAGAGATTTTTGCATCTGAGTTCATCATATGTTCTGAAGGGCATGCCACCATACTAGGCATACTAACATGTGCAGTATGTTGTCATACACTCTATACAGTATGCAAATTTTATGCAGATTTTATGTTGTGCGAATAGGATGTTGTGTCAGATTTGTTTTCACAAACGTGTGCAGTTAGTGTTGGGTGTAATTAGAAACAAAAGTTACTGCAATTAAGTTATGTATCTGCTAGAATAAGTAAAGGATTACTGTTCATTTTTAAGTCATTTAATTAATTACAATATACTAGCCTTAAATACTATACCAGGTGCTCCGGTTTCCCCACAGTCCAAAGACATGCACTATAGGTGAATTGGATAAACTAAATCGGTCTTAATGTATGTGTGTGTGTGTGTGTGTGAATGGGAATTTGAGAGTGTATGGGTGGTTCCAATTACTGGGTTGCAGCTGGAAGGGCATCCGCTGTGTAAAACATATGCCGGAATAGTTAGCGATTCATTCTGTGGCGACCCCTGATAAATATGGGACTAAGCCGAAGGAAAATGAAGGAATGAATGTTTATGTATCAATTAATTTTATTTATATATTTAAATAATACATTTTATTTGTTAGATAAATAATGTTATGTTTGTCATTAAAATAAGCATTATGTATTAAAATAATTATAAAGTTAAAAGGCCATGTTTGTCTCAAAAATAAATGAACTAAAGAAGTTTAACTGAGATTTAACACAAGAACACCCATAGGGTCAATTTTACCCATGACTGTTGTTCAAATGTACATAACAGACCTTTAATAAAACATTCAAGCCTTCCAGTCATTGACTTTTACTTAAATTGCCTTATTTACAATTCCCATTAAAATTTGTTTAGATAAAAATAGATTAAAAAGTGAGACATTTATACCTGTAAACGCCAGCGTGGGTCAAATTTACCCACAATAAAAATGCTAATGTTTGAAATTACTCAATAATGACTTTTAATTTCAATTTCACTCACTGAATTAGTGGTTATAATAAATGATAAAGTCATAATGACTAAAAGAAGGCGATTTGTAGTGCTATTAAAAACACAAAATGCAATGAATGATGGAGAGTCTGGAGAAATAAGTTATGCATCAGAGTATGATGGCTCAAATTGAGATATTGTAACCTACTCATAACCTACTCCTAAAATAATCTTGTTATCCTGAAATAATAATTTCATGAGTCTAGACACTTTTTGTTAACAGTGGTGAAAAACGGTGAAATGGTATGTTTGTTTTATTTAGCAATTTCTAAACAAAATTTGTGCTGCGTAAAATTTACCTGCACTGGCGATTTTAGGTATACAGCGACCTCCGGTTCTAGTGTTATTGAATCACGTCATTCATTTTCTCATTAAGTAATTAATTACTTTTTGCAATAAACATGCCCAACACTGTGTCCGGAGAACATTGCATGCAAGAATTGTTTCCACAATGAACAATTCTTATCGATCCAGTGCAATTCCTTTAGAAATATTCTATATTATCTGTGATAAGTGAATCGGAATAAATATCTGTCAGAATTTGTTCATAATGTCTTATTCACTTATTCTTTAATCAGACTGAAAAAGTTTAAAGGTGCAGTAGGTGATCTGCCAAAATGCTATCCGTTAGCATAATTTATTTAAAACACAGTCCCTCCCCTGCCGTCCAAAGCCACGCCTCCTAAAACACAAACGCACGCACCTTAAAGATGACAGTAGACAACCCACAAGATCATGTCATTCACCAGTTAGAAAACTTTATAGTCTTTTATAATGCTACAATTCTGAACGAAAAACTATATTATATCTAGCACATTTTCAGTTGTGTAGCAAGCAATACTTGTCATAATGTGCAATATTTCATGCATGCAAGGATCGCTGGACTTTCACATGCTTTGTCCTAAAGCGACTACTGTATGCTTAGTGGTTGGCAGACAGTGTGCAGGAATTACACTTATTACTAAGTGACTAATCGAATATTAAGAGTAGCGTGGTAAACAATATAGGGAGCGCATCACAGGCTGTCATTGTTCAACAATGATCGAATGTGAATATAAAACCAACTTCAGCTCAGTAAAGCAGGCCTTGACGGAATAGCGCTGTTTACTGATGTTTTGTTGTTGAACTAAACAAAAATCTAAATTATTGATGCTGTAAAAGCTCCTTTAAGAAATTCAAAATAGTCACGTCAATCTTTCGCTTGAAGATTTCAGTGGCTGAACAACACTTCTGTGCATATAACCCATTCATAACAACACAATCTACATTAGCTTTGCGTGACTAAAATATTTTTAAAACATAACATTACCTGTCTAAATGAAATACTTCAGCCATAGTGCCATCCTTTCTCCAGCGTGCAAAAGTAACTCCAATATTCATTCAGGATTTAGAAAAAATTTGATTCAGCATTTGTTTTTACCATTGTCACTCTCTCGCGTGCATGTGAACTTGACGCGCATGCACGCACAAACGGCACAGATGCTACATTTGTTGACAGACAGTTTAAGCTACTTATCAGAATTATGGGAATTGTCGGCCCGACAAATTTTAATTGGATGAACATTTTTTAGTCTTACTCCTTACTCAGAATAAAAATATACTTATAAACACATTTAGATCATTTACATTAATCATTACTATTGGAATGTGAAGAGATTTTCAACCAGCACAATAAAAATGTTTCTAGAGACAATGCACCTTTAAAGCAAATGTTCAACCAACAATGACAATTCATAATGTTATTCCAAACCTGTATGGCTTTCTTTCTTCTTTTGATCATAAAACATATTTTCTAAGTATCTTTTTGCGGTTGTTGTTGTTGTTGTTGTTGTTGTTGTTGTTGCTGCATAATTGAAAGAATTTGAACAGTTTAAAACAACTAATAAATCAATGAAACTAGATGGTTTTCTTTTCCTTAGATTAAAGTTTCGTTGACCCAAAATCTTCTAAACGCATCATTCTAGATTTAAATATGTAATGAGGTCACAAACAGCATATGGTAAGCAGTATGTGAGCAATTTGCCAATATCTATTCTAGGCATGTGTGTAGTTAAAAATCCATCTCTAGTTCTTTTAAGATAAGCCCTAAAGGAGCAACAGAAATGAAAATCAGGCTGAGACGAATCGGTCGTAAAATAAACTCAGTGTATCAGATTTGTATCAAGTATGGAGGTCATCGAATTTGGTGTTTGGTGGTTTAAACGACGTACTACGTGGCATTTCAGAAGCAAACCACATTTTCAATCACACTTGATGTGTTTGCTTTGGATTATATATGCAATCCCAGCTGCAGATGTTAATCAAGCTTGTAACAAAGATGTTTGAAAGCTCCCACGCTTTACAAGAAATACAAAAACCTGCCAGGAAGAGAGACACCGATGTAGACATGCATCTCTAACTGCAACGCAGACAGATAGGCAGATGGGTAATTAGTCAAGACTATTCAAAACAAGCCATGCTCACCCTGAGCTTGGTGTGAAATTGTAACTCAAGTGTTGCTTTCATTTCTCCAGAAGGTCCAGAACTTTCCTGTTCCTTCAGAAACATTTTTTTTACATGTTCTGTCTCCAAATATTGGAGCCAGATGCCAACGTACAAGTCCGACTGTCAATGCTTTCTGTGGAATGTTTGGTGTGTTTTGGACAGACTAGCACGAGTGTGAGTCTCCGAACTGGAAGGTTAATCAGAACTTCACTTTAACTTGGAACAGATGCTGCTGTGTTGTTTCTGGACTGGCTTCAGCTTTTTTGGCTGTGGCAAAAGCTGCAGAGTTTATGATGAACATTATTAAACGAACCCCGTGGAAAAGCCCAGGAGACCACCTCGAAACACGGTATTCATTCCTTCCTGCGCTGCACTGCAGAGAACAAACACATCGGACAGCTTTTTATTTCCACGTATTATGTAACAGAGCAGAGCCGGTTCACAAGATCCCGGTGAGGAAGCTGGAGATGCTGCAGTGCATTAGCTTCATGTTGAAACTAGATGTCTTCACTTAATTTTAAGATCTAGCTCAGAATTGATGCATGTGGTGACAATAATGTAGTTATAAAACAGATGGTTCCTTAATTCTGTTTGGTTGAGTTTAGGAGTCTGGTTTAAGCTATGCTTGGTTGTGATTTTAACAGTAAAATGTAAAAATGTTGCAGTAAAAATTTGTAATCTGATTAATAGTTAGTTTTCTTAAGAAATATACAGAATAACCATTGACTTTCCCACCATTCCCTCTATGACACTTCACTTTTTATGTTATTTTTTTGTTGTTGTTGACCTTACTATGGTTGTTTTAGTTTTTTTCTTCAGTTATGCACATTTGGATGTTTGTTGCATCTAATTTGATTAATTTTATTGGATTCCTTTAGTTTCGTGATGGCGTTTAGCAGTTGTGTGAATCGTTGTTGAAGCGCCTTCTACATATTAGTATGTTTCTCTGCTTGTGGATAAGCTGATTGAGATGAGCATTGGTTCAGTATATGACTTTTTCATCCCCACACGCTTTTGGTTGTGTTTTTGTCTGTGTAAAAAAAGTACAATATTTAGATGGTAATACTTCCAAACGCTGATGTACCACTATAAATTAATGAAATACGGTAGTTTACCATAAAATTTGGTCATTTATTTTACGGTTGTCAAAAAATAAGTCAACGGTAAAATGCTGGCATCCACAGCTCCCATTGTTTTAGAGTAAATTTTACAGACTTGTGAAAGAGAAATAAGCGAATATGTATGTGTGAGGAAATAAAATATAAAACTGTGGGGAAAAAATAAAGAAACAAAAAGTACATGTCATGGTTTGAGTAAATTGTCCAGTTGTGTTTTATATTAACTACTAATAACGTGTCTTACAAATTTGAAAAAATATGATCATTTGGAGCATTTATTTGCCAAAAAAAATGACAATAGGTCAATATGAAATGTTTCATGTTTACCTCTCTTCAATTCAATTCAGTTCAAAAGAGCTTTATGCCTTAAGTCTCATTTACACCACGAGTGATTCGCAGCAGCAAAACGACAAGCGACCGTTCATTTCAACAGAGAATGTGCGACTTTCAGCAACCTCCGTCTACGTGAACCACAGCAACCGTTGGCGACCAGGTGGGCTTGTCAAACAATGTGATAAAGTTGAGAATCCCTCAACTTAATGCAAATGAAGAGCCACTTTCTTGAGCGACCGCCTGTCGCCAATGGTTGCTGTCGCTCGCATAGACAGAGGTTGCCGGAAGTCACTCGCTATCTATTAAAAATGAGCGGTCGCTTGTCGCTTTGCTGCCGCGAGTCGCTTGTAGTGTGAATGAGGCTTTATTGTCATGACTTGTCTAGTATTGCCAAAGCATTGCAAATTAAAATCGTAAAGTGATTATATAATAAATATATACATTCAGAAAAGAAAAAACACACACGTTTAGAATTTTGATAAATACATACACAAATAAGATACTAATATGAGGATTAAAAGATAATGAAAGAGGAAAAAGGCGGCACGGTGGCTCAGTGGTTGTGTTATATGGTTATTGATGATAACACAATGGCACAATGGCTCAGTTGTTAGCACTGTCGCCTCACAGCAAGAAGGTCACTGGTTCGAGTCCCAGCTGGGCTACTTGGCATTTCTGTGTGGAGTTTGCATGTTCTCCCCCTGTTTACATGGGTTTTCTCTGGATGCTCCGCTTTCCCCCACAGTCCAAAGACATGCGCTATAGGTGAATTGAAGAAACTAAATTAGCCGTAGTGTATGAGTGTGTGTGAATAAGTGTGTATGGGTATTTCCCAGAACTGGGTTGCAGCTGGAAGGGCATCCGCTGCATAAAACATATGCTGGAATGGTTGGCGGTTCATTCCGCTGAAGCGACCTCTAATAAATAAGGGACTAAGACGAAGAAAAATGAATGAATGAATGAATGATGAAAGAGAAAATATAACAAAATAAAATACAATACACAACTGTACATTCATTCAAATGGTAATAGTGTGTGTGTCTCTCTCTTCTGCCCTCTTCTCTTCACTCTCTCTCTCTTCGTCTTTTTTATTCTTATTTGTAATTTATTAGTTAGAACTACATATATGATACATGATATGCTTTTCTATTATATCCACTGTTACCTGGCCGGTTTCTTTGTTCTTATCATGGTGAATTAAAGTAGCACTTAATTATTTTGCTGTCATCAACAACAAAGCTGCACATGGATCACTTTTGGCGTTATGAGTGTTACCATGGAAACAAATTATATCTGAGCCGGAGGATGTGAACAGCTCCAAGTTGTCATCTTGTAATTATGGTAATTCCAACATGGCATGAATGCAGCATTAAACTACATAACATTGCTCTTAAGTTCTTAATGATTAAGCTCCACGGGTTCATTCTGGACAAAAAAGGGAACTAAAATAGTCTCATTTTAGCTGAGAGGAGCCACATTTACATGATTGCCCATGCTGAGGGAGCAGATGTTTTGGTATCAGTTTCGGGAGCGAAGAACTCTTGCTGTTATCCCTTGTTTAAAGTTTATTTAGCTCGAACTAGTGTGATTTGTTTACAATGATAGTGGTGTACTCGTCTTATCTAGTGTCTTACAGGATCGGTGTGTGTGTGTGTTTTCTGGTGCATTCTTGTCTTATCTGAGGGGTCGTTGGAGATGCAGATCGTGCAAATGCCTCTGGCTCCAGACAGTAATGTAATTAGTGTGAAATCAGTCACATATGTTGCTGTGACACAACACACACACACACGCATGCAAACACACAGAATCTAGAATTTTATGTACCATGTAAAGATGGGGACTCTGTTTTTCATTCCAGTTTTGCTTGTCGTTTTATGATGTGTGTTCCTGGAGAGAAAACACAAGTAGTTTCCTGCAGCATTCATGAGGATTGATTCCTCCAAGTCCCTCTACACACACACATTTACGGAGTAGAAATAATGCTCATCATTAAAGGCTTTGTTGTGTGGGAATGCTTTAATAATTCTACACATATTAATCATTAATGATACTCTGTTTCTCTCCCTTTGCCTCCTCAGCAGCCCTCCCTAGCACACACACATAAGAAAGCATCATTAATAATGTCAGTGTTAGAGATAGTAACAAAATGATAACTTTCAAGTATTAAACTTTAGCGTATAATTTTGTCTCACACTATTTGTACTATGAATATGAATAATTCCATCTTAGCAGCTACGTGACAACATGCTAAAAACCCTCAGAATGCCTAGCTTCTAAATAATAACAAGCTAAAAACCACTCGGAACAACTCGCATCCACATGACAAGCTAAAAACACTTAGGACAACTAACATCCGCATAATAACAAGCTAAAAACAGCACCCAGAATAACTAGCTCCCATTTATAAGCATGGAAATATCCTCAGAACAACTAGCCTCCACATAACAACAAGCTAAAACCTCTTTGAGCAGCTAGCATCCGCATAATAACAAGCTTAAAAAAACATCCAGAATAACTAGCTCTCACTTAGTAGTATGGTAAAATCCTCAGAACAACTAGCATCCACATAACAACAAGCTACAATCTCTTAGCGCAGCTAGCATTCACAAAATAACAAGCTAAAAAAGCACCCTGAATAACTAGCTACCATTTATAAGCATGGACAAATCCTCTGAACAACTAGCGTCCACATAACAACAAGCTAAAACCTCTTAGTGTAGCTAGCATCCGCATAATAACAAGCTTAAAAAACATCCAGAATAACTAGCTCTCACTTAGTAGCATGGTAAAATCCTCAGAACAACTAGCATCCACATAACAACAAGTTACAATCTCTTAGCGCAGCTAGCATTCACAACAAGCTAGAAAAAGCACCCTGAATAACTAGCTACCATTCATAAGCATGGACAAATCCTCAGAACAACTAGCGTCCACATAACAACAAGCTAAAACCTCTTAGTGGAGCTAGCATTGGCATAATAACAAGATAAAAAAACATCCAGAATAACTAGCTCTCACTTAGTAGTATGGTAAAATCCTCAGATCAAACAGCTTCCACATAACAACAAGCTAAACCTCTTAGAGCAGCTAGCATTCACATAAAAACAAGCTAAAAAAAAGCATCCAGATAAACTAATACCCTCTTATTAGCATGTGAAAAAATCCTCAGAACAACTAGCGTCCACATAACAACAAGCTAAAACCACTTATAGCAGCTAGCATTCTCATAATAATAAGCGAAAAAACATCCAGAATATCTAGCTCCCACTTAGTAGCATTGAAAAAACTTAAAGCATCCACATAAAGTAACAAACTAAAAACATTTTTGTATCCTTAAACACCTTGTATCCACACTATAAACAGCTAATATTTTCATAGTAACAAGCTAAACAACTAGGAACAGTAGTAACAAGAAAAAGAACTATAAAGAACACCTGGCATACACGTGGTACAAGCTAAAAACAAAACTCTACTATATCAACAACTATAGCAATCCTACAGCAATGTGTTAAAACCACTCTGAATGCCCTCAAAACAACACACCTAGCTATAGTAATTTGCCATGCCTATTTTGCTAAAACCACTATAGACCCTTTACCATATGTCTAAAACCTATAGCGACTACATAGCAACATGCTTAAAATACATTGACCGCAACTTGCATAATCTACTTTTTGCTATAGATTTGAATGATGCACCATGCTACTAAACGCCCTAGCAACAACATGGAAAATAGTACTCCTAACACCTAGCAAAAGCATAGAAACCGCCTAATCACCCTCAACACCCTAGCAGCATTCACCATTCTACGGACATGGTTTCACTGATTTATTGTTATATTCTATTGTTACGAGTTATGATTTATTCCCTATTTTATTCCACCTCTGTCTTCCAGAGTTTTATTGTAAAACATAATCAGACACTCACACTTTATCATTTTCCGCTCTCTTTCATACATTCTCATTTATGTGGGGACTGAATCAGCTGCAGTCCCCCAGAACAGAACCGTAGTTCCTGACAGTTTCATTGTCGTTCTATTTTACTCTCAGTAAAGTCACTATATCAGCAACTTTTACATCCTCCTGCGTGTCTTGCTCAATAGTAGGATTTGATTCGAAACCACAGGCACTGTGTTTTTGTTGAAAGTGGGTGGATATGTTGAAATCACAGTCGCTCAGACAAAATATGTTTATGTTTTCATCTGAAAATTCTCCATTGTGTTGTGTTATATGGTTGTTGATGATAACACAATAGCTCAGTTGTTAGCACTGTTGCCTCACAGCAAGAAGGTCACTGGTTTGAGTCCCGGCTGGGTCAGTTGGCAATTCTGTGTGGAGTTTGCATGTTCTCCCCATGTTGGCGTGGGTTTCCTCTGGGTGCTCCGGTTTCCCCCACAGTCCAAAGACATGCGCTATAGGGGAATTGGATAAACAAAATTGACCATAGTGAATGAGTGTGTGTGTGTGTGTGTGTGTGTGTGTGTGTGTGTGTGTGTGTGTGAATGCGAGAGTGTATGGGTGTTTCCCAGTACTGGGTTGCGGCTATAAGGATATCTGCTGCGTAAAACAAATGCTGGATTAGTTGGCGGTTCATTCCGCTGATAAATAGGGCACTGAGCCGAAGGACAATGCATGATAATTGTGAAATTTTAAGGGATAGATTGCTCAAACTTGAAAATGCTGTCATTATTTACTCACCGTTCACTTGTTCAAAACATATTTCAATTTCTTTCTTCTGTTAAAGACAAAAGAAGATATTTTGAAGAATGCTTATTTCGGGGACCCATTTGCTTCCATAGTGTTTTATTTTATTTTTACTATGCTAAGTCAATGGGTGCCAGCTAACAGCATTCTCCAAATATATCTTATTATGATTTAAGACCATATGAGAGAAAGTAAATGGTGAGATAATTTACATTTTTTGAGTGAACTTCAATTTTGGGTGAACTAACCCTTTAACAAATTACTTTTTTTATTGTGTTAATTAGGAATGTGACAACTGAGGATGCACTGAATTTCTGCCTACTTAAATTTAGCATCTGAAAATGGCGTTTTCGGTGTTTGGCTAAAAGAGCAGGCCAATATAAATAGCCTATTCTGGCTATACTGCATAAGTGTTCAGTGTGCTAGTTTCACTCTTCCTCCAACTGTCGTGACTAAATTATGAGTGAAGCAGCTTTCAGACCAGACGCAGAAAGCGCTGCACTATAAAACTCTTTTCAATGCCTTGTATCATGCAAGTGCGGTTTGTAGCCATTCCAACCAATATGCAAGACAATAAACTGCCAACTTGATGTTTCTATGCATTCTTGTTCTTAGCGCTTCTGTGCTGTCATGGCAACACTGGTAAAATAACTTGACTCGACTTGTTCACAATCAATAAAATTTTTGTCAAAACAATTTGGTTATGTTATCGGCATGTGCTTTTTTAATTCAGTATAATTTAAGTTATTGTGTTAAATAAACCAAAACAAGTCTTGCAAAATTACTTAATATTATTTCATAAAATAATTAATAATGATTGCAAAACATTTTTGTTAATAGTTTTCAATTTTTGTCCAAGTGCATCCAGAATTTTCAGTTTCAGTCCAGATTTTTCAGTTCGGCGCATCTCTAGCCACAACATGATATTCATTCATTCATTTATTTTCATTCGACTTAGTCCCTTTATTCATCAGGGGTCATCACAGCAGAATGAACCGCCAACTTATCCAGCATATGTTTTACACAAGACTCGAACCAGCAACTTTCTTGCTGTGTGCTAACCGCTGAGCCACCTTGTCGCCCCTCGTTCAGTCAATAAAATTTTGTTCTAAAAAATGGTTACTTTATTTGCATGTGTTTTTTTAAGTTATTGGGTTAAATAAAATAAAAAGTAATTCAAAATTGCTTTATTGTATTTTATAAAAATAATGAATAATTATTAAAGAATTTTAATTCTTAAAATAATTATTAAACTGTTTTCAGTTTAATTTTGTCCAAGTGCATCCATAATTTTCAGTTTCAGTTCAGATTTTTCATTTCGGCACATCTCTAGTCCAATATACCACTATATTCAATTCCTTGATATTTAAAAGTTAATTACACATAACCTGAAAATATATCACATAATTATTGATGATACTGATGAAATGGGAAAAGATTCAACACATAAATGTAACATTTATCTGTGTTTTTTTTAGCCCTCTCTGGTATTTTCAAATGAAAAATGTATATTTATAACACAATGCTAATTGACATTTATCACTGTATGTATAATGCTATAAAATGTCTACATCATTTATTATATGAAATCACATCAGTTAACAGAAGAAGGATATTTCACTCAGCTGCCACAATAATGCATGTTTGAAGTTAAAACTCGTATTCTCATTTCATTATTTAAATTATTTAATTTAAATAGCTTTAGTCTCTATTACATGCAATAGTGTGATTCCTTTGCTTAAAAAATAAGGATGAATTTGATTTATAGCATTAATTGTTATTTATTTAGTCTCCGTTAAGTGCTATTGTTCCTTTTGTATGCAGCAGTGCAGTTCATTAGCCAAAAAAAAGTAACCAAAATGAAGATGAATTTAGCATTATATATTATTTATTTAATCTCCTTTAAGTGGAGTTGTTCCTATTCGGCAAACAAAATGAAGATGAATCTGGCTTCTAGCATTATTTAATTATTATTATTATTTTCATAATCTCTATATGCTGGAAATTATGATATTATTATCATGAATTATTTTGGAAAAAACTGACCTTATGACACCCCTATTCTGTATTAAATTAATTCATGTATATAATTTGCAACATTTTCAGTATTAAAGGTCCCGTGAGATAAAAATAAAGTTTTTTAGATGTTAGTTTCAGTATGTTACATTTAAGGATATCTATAAGCTAGTGTGCTACAAAATTTAGCATTTAAACCTGATGTAATCATCCAGCAGCTTGCAGTTTGTCTCTTCCTCCTAAATTTAATTCCACTGATTTAACAAATGTCTTTGGGTCTTTGTTCAGACTTCTTCTTAAACTTCTAGAAGAATATCAGTTTCCTTAAGCAGCAGCCGGGGCTCCTGTTTTATAGTTTTATGATTCATTAAATTACCCGTATGAGATCTGAATGGCAGGAATCACGCTCGGGCTCCCACAGAGGGTCGAGTCTTGGTGAGAGGTCAGAGATCACACTGACCGTCAGTGTCTTGGGTTACAGAAGAGCAGGAGAGCGCGAATGTACTCGGAGGGGGGCTGTGTGTAAAAACCAGTGTCAGGTCAGCAGGAAATGCCTCATGTTTCGGCTGGTTTTGTTTGAGCTGATGCAGTAGGAGTCATCATAAATGAAGCAAAATGAGTCATGCGAAAGTTACTCAAGACGAAGCCGAGTGGAAGACGTTTCAGATTTCTAGTTATGAGAGATGTGTTTATATTTATATAATGCATTGTAAAGCCATTAGATCACATCCATATTTATCAGAATGATATTTATTGTGTTTATACACAAGGAAGAAGCTTTAGTGGTAGCATGGGAACAAAGATGACAGCGAGTTATATATACTTGTGGGCTGTTGAACCCTTGATTTGGATTTGATGATGAACTTTGCATGAGCTTTGTTTGTGTAGTTATTTTCAGATAAACACACAGCTGAAGTAGCTGAAGTGAAAAAATCAGATCAATCTGATTAGATTGATCGTAATAAACAATCTAAAATAATCTGATTGAAAGAAAATACAACACAACAGTTAATGTAACTGACTTAAATTGTTAGAAAATATAAGATTAGAAAATAAGTATTGTATAATAATTAAAACAATAATTCTAATATAATCAAAAAATAAATAATAATAATAATAATTGTTATTGTTAAAATAATATTTATTTTTAAATAATCATTAGAAAACACCACTTAACCCTGTGGCTGCATTATTGTATATTTTTCATTAACATTGATTTTTTTATTATAATATATACAATAATATATTTATACTGTAAAAAAATTATATGATCAATTAGTCATGACAGCATGTTTTTAGTTCATAGCAACTTATTAAAGTTAATTATGTTCTAACTCAATTTTATAAGTTACACAAGCTGTTTTAAGTCAGTTTAACAATATATATATATATATATATATATATATATATATATATATATATATATATATATATATATATATATATATATATATATATATATATATATATATATATATATATATATATATATACAGTACTCAGCATATATAAGTAAACTCCTCACAAATCTAATTTTTACAAATCTATCTATTTTATATGTATGTATATATAAAACTTATATTTATATATATATATATATATATATATATATATATATATATATATATATATATATATATATATATATATATATATGTGCGTGCGTGCGTGCGTGCGTGCGTGCGTGTGTGTGTGTGTGTGTGTACCTATATTTTGTGAATTATAATTTTGACTAGATTACAACATTTATTTTAAGGCTATCTGTCATCAGTAAAACAATAAGAGTATCTACATGATGCTTGTAATGTTGATCTATATTTTATTTCATATAACTGAACAGCAAATATAAGCACAGTCATTTCACTAATGTGTTTGTGTGTGTTTGTTTGTGTAGGTATGATTTTGTACAGGTGTTTGATGGTGCGGATGAGAACACGCTCTCTCTTGGGAGGTTCTGCGGCAAAATCGCTCCGTCTCCGATTATCTCTAGTGGAAACTCTTTACTCATCAAATTCACCTCCGACTATGAAAGCGCAGGAGCCGGATTCAGCATCCGCTATGAGATACACCGCACAGGTACACACAAACACACACAGTTAAAGACATCGTAATGCACACACACACAAAGACAAAAATAGGGTCTTTAATTAAATTACTGATTCTCTGTTTTCATTCTCTTTTGTATGTACAGTTGAAGTCAGAATCATTATCCCTTCTGATTTATTAGCCCCCCTGTATATTTTTTTCCCAATTCCTGTTTAACGGTGAGAAGATTCATTCTAAACATACTAGTTTTAATGACTAATTTCTAATAACTGATTTATTTTATCTTTGTTATGATGACAGTATATAATATTCTACTAGATATTTTTCAAGATACTAGTATTCAGCTTAAAGTGACACTTAAAAGCTTAACTAGATTAATTAGGCAGGTTAGGGTAATTAGGCAAGTCATTGTTTAATGATGGTTTGTTCAGACAATCGAGGAATCAAAAATGGCTTGAGGGGGCTAATAATATTGACCTTAAAATGGTTTTAAAAAACTGCTTATATTCTAGCTGAAATAAAACAAATAAGACTTTCTCCAGAAGAAAAAATATTATCATAAAATACTGTGAAAAATTCCTTGCTCTGTTAAACATAATTTAGGAAATATTTCAAAAAAGAAAAGAAAAAAATTCTGAAAAGTGCTACTTGTTATTTTGCGCAGGTACTGAATGTTCCAGAAACTTCACCGAACCACACGGACTAATCGAAACCCCTGGCTTCCCGGATAAATATCCCAACAACCTGGAGTGCACCTTCATCATCTTCGCACCCAAGATGGCGGAGATCATTTTGGACTTTCAGAGCTTCGACATGGAGCCGGACACAACAGCACCTGTGGGGGCCGTCTGCAGATTTGACTATCTGGAGATATGGGACGGATATCCTACAGGTACAGACGGAAAAGAAAACAGAGGAACAACAATGCTGACTTTTAGACTTCACGCTGAGTGCAGCAGGAAGTTTGAAAAGTATTAGAGCTGGAGGAAAGGCTTTTCAGAAAACATCCACAGAGACACACACACACACAAAAGACCCAGTCATTACAGCTCTCAGGGTTATTAGAATGGTTCTGCATGAAGAAAGGCTGAGTTTTTCATTGAGTTGTGATGTGAATTGTTCAGATTTCCGTCTCTCTCTTTCAGTGGGTCCTCATATTGGTCGATACTGTGGTTCCAGACATCCAGGTCGAGTGATTTCATACACCGGCATTCTCTCTCTCAGTATCCACACAGACAACGCCATCACTAAAGAGGGCTTTTCAGCCAATTACAGCATCCGAAGCAGCTCAGACCAACTTCAACCACACCAAGGTTAGATCTTCTTATTTTAAGCTCCTGTGAAATTGAAATTGAAAAATCCAGATGCTAGTTTCAGTCTGTTTGCTAGTGGACGCCAAAACAGTGACGAAATTCGCGTTAAGAAAATATAAAACTGAGATAAACATCCAAAGCTTGCAGTTTGTCACTTCTGCCTAAATTAATCAACGTTTTTTTTTTTCACGTCACCTCATACATCAGTTCTCATCAAATCTTGACCAATCAAATGCTCCCTAGTGTCTGACATTCATTTAATGTGCTTGATCTCAAACACTCTCACTGGCAGAGCCTTGATAAAATAAAACTCTATAATTAAAAAGGGGAGGAGCTACTGTATGTCCCTCCCTCTCTTCAATTTTCAGTTGAGATTATGTCAAACATCAAATAATAAGCTGCACATTTCAAAGCACTTCATGGGACCCTTAAAAAGCTAATTTAGTGCATCTTTAAATCATTTATGTTTCCGACTCTCTCCATTTTGTCAGTGTGACCACAATTTGGGTGAAAGTGTTGTTTCTGCATCTTGATTTCAATTAATGGACTTTTAAGGTTTCACTGTTGAAGAAAATTCTGTAGCATGTAGCTTGTGATTCATGGATATTTTATTTACAGTTGCATTATAGGACATTGATCTCTGCTCTGGCAACTTTTGATGTTGAAAATGCAACTCTGCAGTTTTGCAACGTGACTTTTATTGACTTTTTATTAGTCTGAAACTATATATTTTACAAGAATAAACATATTTAGTAATAAATTCATACACTGCAAAAAAAACACACACAATTACTCCATGTTGTCCCAACACAAACCGATTAAGTTAACTTAATCATTTTTTACAAATGTAAGTAGATTGAACATAAAACAATTAAGTTGTCCCAAAAAACACTTTTTGTGTTGCAAATGAATTGAATTCCTGAATTGTTTCTTCAACTCATTTTAAATTAGCTTGAACAAGCAGAAAAAGTCATTTTTTGAGTGTATAATTAAAGTAAAAGTACTGTTTTTAAACCATAATTTACATGACCAAATCAGACAACGGTCATCATAATTCTAAATCCTTGAAATGTTTCAATATTTTGATCTTTAAAAAATGTATGAACATTTATATACATTTCTGAATGTATTAAATTATCTTTGTGTCAAATTACAAAAAATGAATTACCGCTTATGTGAGGTGTTTCTAATGCAGCATTTATGGGGCTGAGAGTAAATTTAAGGTTATTCTCTCCTCTGGCTGCCGTCATCAGTCTCACACAATATTTTTTCTTTTTCTGAAAGTCTTGATAACACCATCGAGGAGTTTTTCTTTTATTATTTATTAAAAAACATGATTCATTATTTGTTGTACTCACCAATTCACTGCGCGGAGTTTACCCAACCTTGATGCCTTCCACTGAGAAACCCGGAAATATGAAAAGGGTCCATATGTGGTTTTAAACAACTAAGAATGTCAATAAAATGTTAATAAAAGTCACTATGTTAAACTTTTCAACATAAAAATGTTCAGAGACTGCATCTAATTCAAGTGAGAAAGCATAAAAGACTTTAATTCACAATGTTTACCATCAAAATTATTTACCTAAGATGCATAGTTTGTTTTAATAATTACTGTCTATTTTTTATGGCCTTATAATCAGATCTTTTTGCCTAACATTTTCTTAAATATTGATTTGTCCAGACCAAGATTTGTCTTATTAGGCCCAGGGCCAACCTAGTCAAAGTTGTGGTTCTTTCTTTTTGTTGAAGTTGTGAGGACCATTTTTGCAGTTATTCATTGCATTTTCTATTTAATTATTAAATACATTTTAAGCACTATTTTAGCTGAATGAACTTGTCGGATGGTCATAATAACCACACTTTCTGATGTACTGAAGATATTTCCTAAAGATTTAGAATAAAGAAATATGAAGAAAAAATTTGTTTTTTATACAAATGTATTTCAGGTATCATTGTGGGAAAAAATGAAAGTTTAAAATTAAAAACTGTAGCCGATTGTGTCATTTATTAGGCAAATAACAAACTAAGAAGCACATTCAACTTTCCTCAATTTGGCCACTTGAATATTGAACAATTAAAACATAATGATATTAATAATAATATAGAGCTTGACGATTTTTCTAGCCTCTCATGTAAACAAGTACATTTGAAAACTCACGGATAACAACAATAGCCAAATCAGTATTAAAATTAACTTTAATATGGTCCGCTTTTGGTGCTTCACACTTTTTATTGGTGATTTTTTTTTCTTTCAAGAATAATGTCCAAGATTTAGAATAGATGTTATTTGTAAAATGTTTTCTCTATTTAACAACAATACAGGTCAAGAGGTCAATAGTAAAAGATGATTATTTTCAAAATGTATGATAGCTTAGCAGTCAAAATAGGACAAATGAGCTCATGTATGGGACAAATTCTAGACCTTTGTAAGTGGGGTCTTTTGAAACACCTGAACCCCCCCACCACCCCCCTCCCCCTAGCTACGGGGCTGCTTTTTTTGTTTTGTTTTTTTGTCATTTTCAGTGCAATAAATCAATTAAAAAGAAAATAAATGTAATTTTATAATACAATGTCTGTGACAAATGTAGTTAGACGTTCAAATTGCAGTTATTGTTTTGATACAGTTCAATTGTAATATTTCCATGGCATTTTTCAGCATTTAAATTTTTAGTATAGGATAAAAATATATTAAATAGCAAAATTTCAAAATCAAGCAACATGCAACAATCTTATTTAGATATTTGAAATAGTTTTTATGCTCGTCTTTGGTGAATGCAATGACAGGAATGACAAGAGAGCTGCTGATATTTCTCTCACTTTCAGCTGGCTCAGTCTGGGGCTTTTATTAAAGCCATCTATCAAGTTTTCCGAGAGTCACACACTAACCGAGACTGTTAGCAATAATGTGGCAATAATGCGCTTGATGGCACTGAAGTAACACCCATGGTCCTCTGAGACCTGAACCCCGGTTTAGATTCACTTCAGAAAACTGTGCATGTGTGTGCTTTCAGTTCAGAGTAATAAAGTGCAGTGAGGCTGTCCGTTTATAATTCATCTTCATCCCGGCTGCCGCACGGGGCCACACGGGGTCACACGGGTCACCACAACTGTGGCCAAACATGAAAGACTAATATTAACTTCCTGGTGAGGAGAGAGCGTATCCGACTCTCTTTCGCTTTCAAACACAAAAAAACATGCTAACAAAATGATATTTACTCAACCTAGACCTTCCGACAGTATCAGATATAAAACAACGCTTGATTTATGGCCATGTCAGATAGTGAGGAATGTTTCGATTGGCTTTAAAAGTGATTTCAGGTTTTATGATAGTGCCATTTGTGCTGTTTATCACTTCTAAAACATGACAGCAGCAATAATATGTGTGTGTTTGTGTGTGTAGATGAGTGTATGTATCCTTTAGGAATGGAAAGTGGTGAGATCACAGAAGACAGGATAGCCGCATCGTCTCAGTATAATCCCAGCTGGTCTCGACTGCGCTCCAGACTGAATTACCCTGAAAATGGCTGGACACCATCGGAAGATTCTTCTCGGGAGTGGATACAGGTACAAACTAACACACATGCATACAGTTGAAGTCAGAATTCTTAGCCCTACTGTGTAATATATATTATCGCAAAAAAATGCTTAAGGAGGCTCATAATATTGACTCTAAAAACAAATATTGGTTAAATATTGGTATTAATATTGGTTTAAAAACAAATTAGAAACTGCCTTTACTCTAGCCGAAATAAAACAAATAAGATTTTCTTCACAAGAAAAAATATTACAGGAAATACTGTAAAAAATTCCTTGCTTTGTTAAAGATTATTTGGGAAATATATGAAAAAGAAAACAAAATTCACAAGAGGGCTCATAATATTGACTTCAACTGTACATTCATTTAACATTCATTTAGCAATGTTAAGTAGGATTTGTGTAGTCTTTTAGTTTCATTCATTCATTTTCTTTTTGGCTTAGTCCCTTTATTAATCCGAGGTCGCCACAGCGGAATGAACCGCCAACTTATCCAGCACGTTTTACGCAGCGGATGCCCTTCCAGCCGCAACCCATCTCTGGGAAACGTCTTTAAGTTTTATACAGCTAATTATGTGAGGAATAATCGATGACAGACCTCGGGGTGCATTATTTTCCAATAATTCAATGGACCAGAGTCAATTATTCTGTCTATACTAATAAGGTTATCACACATAAAGGCTCCTTTTACATGTTGTATTTTAAGACGTTTTCTTACACACCTCATCTAAAACCTTCTGTTTGGATTTTTGACAGTTTGAAAGCATTTGACTTTATCTCCTCCATGCTCTCTTTTACTGACACTGGAAGCAGCCTGGGGCGACACAGTGACTCAGTAGTTAGCACTGTTGCCTCACAGCAAGAAGGTTGCTGGTTTGAGTCACAGATGGGTCAGTTGGCATATCTGTGTGGAGTTTGCATGTTCTTCCCGTGTTGGCGTGGGTTTCCTCTGGGTGCTCCAGTTTCCCCCACATTCCAATGACATGTGGTAATGTGAACTGAATAAGCTAAATTGGCCGTAGTGTATGTATAAATGAGTGTGTGGATGTTTCCCAGTGATGGGTTGCAGCTTTGTAAGGGCATCCGCTGTGTAAAACATATGCTGGATAAGTTGGTGGTTCATTCTGCTGTGGTGACCCTGGATTAATAAATGACTAAGCTGAAGGAAAATGAATAAATTAATGAATAAATGAATGAATGAATGGAAGAAGCCTGATGCTAGATGGAGGAGGTCCCATCTTTATTATTTGCAACTATTGTTAAATTACAATTAGGTGCGTCGCACACCGGATACGCCGCTCAGCACCGCGACACAGCACGCAAATGGGAGTTGGAAGTATCGCACACCATAAACGCACATTCGCATGTAATTTAAAATGAAACTATTCAGATGGCACTCTGTGGCGCGGCAGAAATATGAACAGTGTCCTGAGTCGTGGCTGGGCGCCACGGACAGCCGGCGACTTGCAGCACCAGTGTGTGTACCCTGATAGAATTGGTGAAGTTTTTTCCTCGCCGCTGTCGCCACTTGCTTGCATGGTTAGGGACCCGTGGATCTGCGCGTCGATGGATTTGCTCTTTAGTGTTTGAACTCTCAGCAGTTAAAATTAAACCACACTGAACTGAACTAAACTGAACTTAAACACTGAAAACTGAACTGATACTGTTTCAGTTCTCTATAATCTTCTATGTGAAGCTGCGTTGACACAATCTACATTGTAAAAGCGCTATAGAAATAAAGTTGAATTGAATTTATTGAATTGAACAGAAACCTATGTTTTTAGAATTCTGTAATGCATGACGCTGCGTGGCGCAACACAGCACATCGCCGAGCGGCGCTTCTGGTGTGCGACCCCCTTTAGCTTCTTCAAAATACACCATGATTTTACTGGCTACTTTTTTCACAGTATTCCCCACTGTGTCTACAAATCTACAAATTTGATAATTATTGAAAGTCAGTATTCATATTTAGTCATAGAAATACTTAACTGTTTAAAAGTATATATAAAACAATACAAGAACTAATATAATACAAAATTTGGTCCCACTTTATATTTAGTGGCTTTAACTAATATGTACTTACACTGAAAATATTAATTAGTTACCATGTACTTATTGTGTAAATATATGTTTTTACATTCATAATTACACTGTTGACCAACCCTTACACCTTAATCCACCCTTAAACCTACCCATACCACTAAACCTTTCCCTAACCTTACACATATCCTACCTCAATAGCTCCTATTGTGTTCTACAAATCATTAGAAACATTAAGTACACTGCAATTAAGGACACTTAATATAAAGTGGGACCCAAAATAACAACAATAGAAAATACATAATAATACCAAAAATATTAATTACAATAAAACTTGAGAAATAACTCCAAAAAAGTTTGTAATAACTTTTACAATTAATTTTATTTAAATTTATCAGATTTTTTTTTAAATTCAGTTTTAATTGTTACACGATCCTTCAGAAATCATTTCCTTTTTATCATTGCTAAAACAATCATGTTAGTTCTGTAGAACAGCATTTAAAAAAATCATGTAAACATCAATATTCAATCTTTGAAACGTGAAAAATTTACTGTCACTTTTGAGCGGTAGTGTACTTAAAAACCTTTGCTTCAACATCTTTTTACATGTTTTGATGTAACATCCAGCCTGCGGACATTTATGTGATATATCTGCTTTAGCGCTTTAGCTGGACGCGCTCATACACGCACAAAGGGAAGGGGTTTTCCTGCCTCTTTGTTTCTACAGTGAACGTGATTGACATGTTGTCATTCTCACAGCAGTAAACGCAGGAAGGGTTTCCTCTCTGAAAGAGGACATTTATGGAGCAGCAGTAGACGGCGCTTGCTCTGACAGTAGACCAGCGTTTCGAACTCTGCCAGGAAAACAGACACACATCTGGACAACACATTTCATTCTGACACAGACAGACGCTGAGAGAAAGGGGTCAGCCCTCCGCTTCTGAACAAGACGATCAAGCACAGATTTCATTTTTAGAAGCAGGAGCGAGTTCGTGAGAACTGAACTAGTATTGAAAGGTCACTGCTTTGCTTTGAGTGTGAGTGTAGGATTTTGTGTATGGATGGAGATGTTTGTGCCATATTTAAGGTTATAAATAAACTGACAGAAAGACTTGTCGTATGGATAGTTATGCAGAATTCAGTTTGAATGTGTTTTCCATTTATTGATGCTAATCCATGCGGTTTTATCAGTAATGCTAGAAATTTTACCCCAAAAATTGTAATTGTCATCTACTCACTTTCATAGAAACACATGTATGCTGGTGATTTTGCCAAGTAGGATGTGATCCTGGATTAACATCTATGTTGATCCTTGAACATCATTCCTGCTTGGAAATATAATCCATACCTAATCCTTACCCCTAAACTTAACCCTAATGGGAAATTATTCCCAAAATGAAAGTGGTCTAATAGTTGGATAACATCATATAGAAGCTCATAACCTTAACTGTAAGCCTACACAACATAAACAGTAAACTTATCCCAAAAATCTGATTGGCTGATCGGAATGTTGTTAGATGATGATCCAGGATGACCCATTTATTTATGTTTTCAGACTGCAATAAATGCCTCAATCTCTGATCCAACAGCTAATGTTGAAAATTTAACTGTGAATGAATATATAGAGAGAGAAGGAGAGAGAGATTTAGACTTAATTGTAGTTTGAATCAATGAATTGTCTGTCTTGGATATGTAAATTGCTGTACAGTACATTATTACAATATAGTAACAGGAATTGCAAGTATTCATTTTATTAGATTTTTTACATTTCACTGACCCCAAGTTACATTCAATACTGCATAAAAAAATATTGCGCATATAATTAATTTCTAATATACTTTTGTCCTTTTCTGAGCTTAAATAAATAGTTCACGCAGAAATGATCATTTACTCTCCCTTCACTTGTTTCAAACCCTTTTGACGTTATTTCTTTTGTTAAACACAAAAGAAGATATTTTGAAAAATCATGACAACCTGTAACTTCAATAGATTTTTTCCCTATGGATTTCCAGCATTTTGTTTATCAAAATAGAGAAACTCATAAAGGTTTGGAACCAATTGAGGGTGAGTAAATAGATTTTAAACCCACTGAGTAAATTCCTTTAAACCCACTAGTCCCCATGCAGTCTCTTAAATAGTGAGTAAAATTTCATTTTTGGGCTGAACCATCCCTTTTAAACCCACTGGTCCCCATAATACAGTCTTTTAAATAGTGAGTAAACTTTCATTTTTGGATGAACCATCCCTTTAAACCCACTGGTCCCCATGATACAATCTTTTATATAATGAGTAAACTTTCATTATTGAGTGAACTATCCCTTTTAAAGCCACTGGTCCCCTTAATACAGTCTTTTAAATAGCGAGTAAACTTTCATTCTGGCTGAACCATCCCTTTAAACCCACTAGTCCCCATAATACAGTCTTTTAAATAGTGAGTAAAGTTTCATTTTTGGATGAACCATCCCATTAAAGCCACTGGTCCCCATGATACAGTTTTTAAATAGTGAGTAAACTTTCATTTTTGGGTGAACCATCCCTTTAAAGCCACTGGTCCCCATAATACAGTCTTTTAAATAGTGAGTAAACTTTCATTTTTGGCTGAAGTGTTCCTTTAAAGCCACTGGTCACCATAATACAGTCTTATTTTAAACGAAACCTGTGCGTTATATTCATCTGTCATTCCACTAACAAACCCAAGCATTTCAGAACCACATGTGGGTGAGCAGACTTTGGCGGGATTAATATGTCGCAGTAAACTATACTTTTAACCTCAGCACAAGGCCGCGTGTCAAACGAATACTGAATTTCTGTAGAAATCATCACCATGTTGGTGACAAGCGCAACGGATGTGTGAAATGAAGCAAGACTGCCATGGCAAGGGTCTCTGCAAGCAACGTCAAAGCTTCTTTCTTTTTTTTTTTCTGAACGACGGCTGCTCCATTTTCTCTCTTAGATGGCCTCTTTCTTTCAACTCTCAAACCATCTGTCTTGCCTGTCCAAAACCCTTCATATTCCTGCCTTTGAACAAGTGATCCTTGTCCCGGGGCACTTTTGAATCAAACCGTGTCTTGTCTTTTTGGCCTCAGCCTGGAAACCATCCCAAGAAAGCAAAACGGGATAAGGGTCAGTAGAGTAGCGTCTTCCTCGTTCCTTATTCCTCTTCCCTTTCCTGCTCAAATTCTTCGTTTTTTCATCTCTTTCACACACACACACACATATACAAACACCCACCGATATCCTGTTTTCAACAGAAAGTGTCCATGTTTGTCTTCAGATCTTGGCATTTGAGGGGCTCTCCTTCTGTCCTGCCATTGTTCCCTTGTTAAAGGTTGCTAACACTTGTTGAGCTTGTTAGCGGTGGCTGGCACCCCAACTGCTTTCTGATACGGCACAATATTGAAAAGCAATTAGCCTCATAATACCTTCCTGTGCGGAGGGAGAGAAAAAAAGGATGGCAGCAGCAATGAGCTTTTGGTGCATCTGCTCACTCAGACTTGGGTGGAAACCAGTGGGAGAGAGATGTGAACTTTTGTGCCAGGAACGCTTGTATTGAGCCAATCACGCTCTCAATAGGCTATTTATGCACACGTCTGTTGCGTCAGTTGAGTTTAATTTATCTCAAGAGTCACGCAAGCACTCAACAGTAAGAGAGAGAGAGACAGAGACAATCACTGACATGTTAGATTTAATGCAGGAATTGCTCCACAGCAGCATGATTTGTCATCCTGACCCCGGAGTGTGTCGAAATATCTGGATGGGTGACCATGGGTTTTTTTTTGTGCTTATTATTACTGTAAGGGTATTGCAGGTCACTAGATCCTGAGAACAGGCTTCTTGTAATTGGATGGAAGTAGATAGATAGTAGATTCTTGGAAACTGAAGAACACAATACTGAGACTGTGATAGATGTTTCTGGGGGTATTTTGTCTTTAAGACGGTGTTTCAGTGCCAGTACAGATTTAAGGGGAAAAAGTTGTCTTCAATACTTTAGAAATTAGATTTAAAAAAGATCGCTTTGGCCGTTTGGTGGATCGTGGAAGCTGGCTTATGCTTTTTTTATGTTGAGTAAGTGTTATTTGTACTAAAGTCAAGAGTAAGAAAGTAATATTTGTCATATTTAATAAACATTCCTAACATATAAAATATATTATTATATAAATGTATGTATTAATTGTATATAAATATATATTAAACTAATTAATTATATATATATATATATATTTCTTGTCTTTTACATACGTGTAACCCACCTGTCCTACAGTACCCAACCCGGTCTGAGCTGGAATCGAACTGGTGATTCTTTGTATGGGAGTCGGTTGCACTAACAAGGAGGCTAAAACCATGGCGTCTAGTGTCTGTCGCTAGAGCACCTTTAGAGGTCAGAGGAGTGAGGTTTACCTACATAGCACTTCGTTAGCTGGCCTCCATTATACTCACCCCCCTTAACCTCAATCCTATCCCAGACGAGCCCCCATGTGTAACCCACCAGTCCTACTGCACAAAACCCGGTCTGAGCTGGGATCGAACCGATGATTCTTTGCATGGGAGTCCGTTGCTCTAACAAGGAAACTAAAGGCCATGGCCTCTAATGTCTGTCGCCAGAGCACCTTTTGAGGTCAAGAGGATTTAGGTTTACCTGCATAGCACTTCGCTAGCTGGCCTCCATTACATACATATAAAATAAAAACAGTAAATCCAAAATAGGATTTCATCTAAAAATAACCTGAATTAATACAATAAAATTGAGTGTTTAACTGGTTAACATGATTAAGTGACCGCCAAGCCTTGTCAAACTGTATAAATGTGATTTTTGTGTCTGATTGAAGTCATTCATTTATAGTGGGAACCTCATTTTTCTTCCAGCAGTTTGTTGGCAGGAACGAAACCAAATTCACATTTCTTGCACTGTGCTTTACTTGAAATCTGACTCCACATGACGTTCCCAAATAGCACATGTTTCTGGATCAAAAGTCATTTGCTGGTACTAGAGCAACATTCCTATCACTCGTAGATCTTCATAGATTTATCCCTGTACAGCAGAGGGATTCCTGAAGCCTAAATCTTGTTGTTGGGATTTTAGGAATGTTTTTTCTTCGAGCAGCGAGGATGTTGATTCAGGAACATGGCCTATTTTGGGAAAAAACATTTTAAGGGGATAGTTCACCCAAAACTTAAAACTCTGTCGTCATTTATTGTCCTTTCACTTGTTTAAAACCTGTGTTTTATCTGAACGCGTCATATGTAGGTCTTGCTAACGCTCTGACTATGATCAGCCAGGAGTAACATGACATCTGCCCTAAATACAGTCCAACACAACACATTTCCACACACAAAGACTCTGACCAGAGAGAAATGTCTTCTTTTATGATCTCTGTTTGTCTCCTGCAGGTGGACTTGGGTTTTCTGCGGTACGTGACAGCTATAGGAACGCAAGGTGCCATTTCAAAAGAAACCAAAAAAGCATACTTTGTCAGAACATACAGGATCAGTGTGAGCTCAAACGGAGAGGACTGGATTACCCTGAAAGACAAAACCAAACAGATGGTGAGATTTTTTTATTTTACTTTTTTCTTTACTGTATATGGGCGTCACGGTGGCGCAGTGGGTAGCACGATCGCCTCACAGCAAGAAGGTCACTGGTTCGAGCCCCGGCTGAGTCAGTTGGCATTTCTGTGTGGAGTTTACATGTTCTCCCCGTGCTCGCATGGGTTTCCTCTGGGTGCTCCGTTTTGCAAATGAATGAATTCATATATATATATATATATATATATATATATATATATATATATATATATATATAGAATAAACTTACATTTACATTAATTTTAATACATTTATATAAATATAAATTTTACAATGCTTTATATTTTTGATATGACCATTTTTACTTGTTGTATACTAAAATATTGTATTATGCATATTTTAACATGCACATATACAGCTATGGCAAAATGACAATGGGTCAGAATAGTAAATGTTTTCATATGATTGGGGAAAAAATCCCCAAATATCGATTATTTATCTCTTATGAAGTATTATGTTGCCAAAAATTTTATACAAATATGTCTGAAAACATGGGTTCTGTTTTGCTGTTTTGTTATTTTAGGGAACATTTTTATTTTAAATTTGGGAGAAATGTCATTGTAGACATTATAATAGCCCAATTCCAATTCTACCCCTGACCCCTACCCCTTGTTTTGCGCGTTCACGTCAAGGGGTAGGAGTGTCCCAATTCTCTTTAGCTTGAAGGCGTAGGGCTAAGGGGAAGGGGTAGATAGCCCTTTGAACAGAGATTTTTCAGGACCACACTCGAAACCAAGGGGTAAGAAAATTTCCCAGAATACACTAGATACAATGGCAGCAAAGGAAGTCAGGAGATCCACAAATTAAATTTTTGTCATCATTATGAATTTTTATAACAAACAAGCACGTTTTAATATATTCATAACTGCGTTCGGGTTTTACCGTCATGCTTTTAAAAAACGCTAAAATAAAAAACGCTACATATAAGCTACATAAACGCTCTATAATCCATAATAATAACTCCTGCACAGCAGTCTCACAACATTCTGTCACTCAAGGACACTCTACCCTGTCATAAAAGTCTAGTGGCTGAGAATGGCCTTTTTACAGTGTCTGCTATAATGATAGTGTTGTTTTTTGTGTGTTTACATAGATGAATATGGCCACTGTGTAAATACGTTACGACAGTTACGATCTTATTGTCACATTAGATGGTTATGATAACATGATATATGCCTTCAGTGATTTCTTGAAGATAAATACCAAAAAATAAAGCAACTGGAATAACTACAGCAGTAAGAAAAGTTGAAAAACAGGATCAAAATGACACATGTATTATCTCTTTTTCTTAGGTTTTCCAAGGAAATGACAATCCCACAGATGAGGTGCGCGCCATGCTGCCCAAACCCACCCTCACCCGTTACATACGCATACGACCTCTGCTCTGGGAACAGGGCATCTGCATGCGCTTTGAGGTGTACGGCTGTAAAATACCAGGTATCTCATCACATACACACTCACACACACACACACACACACACACACACACACACTCATAGTTTCTCTATGGTGAAACTAATCCATGACGTCACTATAAAATCCCAGCAGTTGTTGTGGTTTACAAAACTGAGTCACTCGTAATTCCTGCAGGTTTGCTCACTCTGTGTGCGATCTTTACAGAATGACTCTCTTTATTCACCGACATCCAATATGTGCATGGATGTCAGTGTTTTGAAAAAAATAAGAAAATTATTCCAAGTACAGCTCTGGAAAACATTAGGGGCCTCCGGTGCTCAGTTCTCTGTATTTCCCATTAAATGTTAGAACATGCAAACTCCATACAGAAATGCCAACTGGCCCGGCCGGGACTCGAACCAACGACCTTCTTGCTGTGCAGCGATCGTGCTAACCACTGAGCCACTCTAAAATGTTCATATAATTTGTATTTTTTATTTTATACAGTGGCTCAGTGGTTAACACTGTCACCTCACAGTTTTTACAGTCCTGTAAAATACAAGCCGACACAAAAAAAATAAAATAAAAAGAGTTAGGGTTAGGGTTTCACTATTTTGGTAAAAAACTTTTTTCTTTCAGGACAAGGTTGACATTTGCAGGGAATTGCTCATATATTTGATAACATTTAATATTTTATATAGACCTGTTGTAATTTGAGAAAATGTTAAAATGTAAAAAATAAAATAAATTAATTTGAAAAGTTTACAACAATAAGTCAAAATAAATAGACCTCCTGTGATTTTTTTTTTTTTTTCTTTTTCAAATATTTCCCAAATGATGTTTAACAGACCAAGGAATTTTTCATACAATTCTAATTTCATATAAGTATTTCCTATAATAGTTTATCTTCTTGAAAAAGTCTTTATTTCAGCCGGAATAAAAACTGTTTTTAATTTTTTATTTCCTTTTAAGGTCAATATTATTAGCCAATTTAAGCAATATTTGGTATCACTTTATTTTGATGGTCCCTTTAATGCATTTTGTTAAATTTAAGTTACATTGCATCTGCATGCCAACTAATTCTCATTAGATTATAAGTAGAATGTTAGGTTGGGGTTAGGGTTAGTGTAAGTTGACATGTACTTGCAAAGTATCTTGAAGTCAGTTAAATATGTTGAAGGAGCAGAATCAACAGATATTAAGCAGACAATCTTCTAATACTTAAATGAAAATTAATTACCATGTAGTTGCAACTTTTCGTCAACAAAATGTGCAGTAGGGACCATCAAAATAAAGTCTTACCCAATATTGTTTGATTGTCTATAGAACAAAACATTGGTATACAATGACTTGCCTAATTACCATAACTTGCCTAGTTAACTCAATTAACATAGTTAAGCCTTTAAATGTCACTTAAAGCTGAATACTAGTATCTTGAAAAATATCTAGTCAAATATTATTTACTGTCGTCATGGCAAAGTTAAAATAAATCAGTTATTGGAAATTAGTAAAACTATTATGTTTAGAAATGTGTAAAATGTGGAAAAAAAAATCTCTCCGTTAAACAGAAATTGGGGAAAAAATAAACAGGGGGCCTAATAATTCAGGAGGGCTAATAATTCTGACTTCAACTGTATATATAGTCATGACGTCACTATAAAATCCCAGAAGTTGCTGATATTATCACAGTTGTACTCAGTTTACAAAACTGAGTCATTAGTAATTCCAGCAGATTTGCTCACATTTAGAGAATGACTCCTCTCTTTATCTAATAAGACACCCAATAAGTGCATGTGTGTGTGTTTATTTTAATAAAACCTCACCATTTCTAAAAGGCAGAATCAGCCAGTACAGATGTCCTGTTTCTGATGTTGACTGATGCTGTTTCATTTAGTGCAGATCATTCATGTTCTCTCTTCTTCTTCTCCTCTCAGATGCTCCCTGCTCCAATATGTTAGGGATGGTTTCGGGTCAGATTTCAGACTCTCAGATCTCGGTGTGGCCATCAGCAGAGAGAGGATGGCTCCCTGAACAGGCCCGGCTGCTGACCGGCCGGACGGGCTGGGTGGTGGCTCACCCACAGGGTCTCGTGAAGAACCAGTCGCTGGAGCTGGATCTGGGGGCCCAGCGAATGGTGACGGGCCTCGTCCTGCAGGGAGGGAAGTACAGAGATCTGAACATTTTCATCAAACGCTTCAGAGTTACTTACAGCGTCAATGGAACAGACTGGAGCCACATACTGGAGGAGAACAGCAACAAAGTGAAGGTATTTTGCATTTCCATTCACATCAATAGCCATGTTTCCATCCAAAGATGATGCACAAAACTGGAATATTGCATAAAACATTTGCAAATAAAGCACCTTTTTTGTCCAATGAGTCCAAGAGAACAAAATCTTGGACCAAAATAAACTGTCACCTAATATTAAAATAAAAATAGAAGTTGCTGCGTTAGAAGACCTTTTTAGGTCTTAGAACACGTAGATGAAACACAGTGGTTTGTCATATCCTTTTAGAATCATCTATGCTTGCACTTCTTGGAAGATTTTTGCGTTCCGCTGATGTTTTCCATCAAGGATGGTTGTCACTTCTTTCCAGTATACAACATTTAAAAGTGTTCGGACCTCATTGTGCACCAAAACAGACCTGTTATTTTCTGACATTTTTGTTATCACATGATCGGTTGAAGTAAAATCACATGACTTTTTTGATGTGCCTGTTGGAATTTATTCAGTAAATGGATTTCAATCGTAGTTTATGCACATTTTTTCTTATTGGATAAAAGGTTTATCCTACTCAGTTTTTGAGTTTTCAAAAATTATGCACATCTTGGCCTTTCCATCTAGGGTTTTTCATGCGATATTACAAAATGCGCATAAAAATAGGTGGATGGAGTCGGTGCAATAGCCCAGTGGTTAGTGCACTGACATATGGTGCAGAAGCGCTCCGGGCATCCTGAGCTCGAATCCTGGCTCGTGGACCCTACCCGATCCTACCCCCCTCTCTCTCCCTCTTCACCTCTTCACTTGCTGTGCTGTCAAATAAAGACAAAATTGCCAAAAATAAACCCTTAGCTGGATGGTGACGCAGCTGATGATAACAGCATTTGGATCGAACACAAATACTCAGAGCAGAGCTCATTAATATTTATGACCATGCCAAATATGGTCAAAACAGATTTTTTGTTGTAGGCATAATTCCTTTGGTTATAAGCGGGGCAGGTGTGTCCATAGATGCGAGGCAGAATAGAGAGGGCAGCGTCCGCGACATCTCCCTCACTACCCGTGTCCTCAGTTATATCTGCGACTCCTCAGTTATACCCAACCCAACCCCCCCGGTATTCAATTATATCCGCACCCCCCCCCCCATCCCCCCATTCCTTACTTTGCTAACGGGTCACTTTCATTTGCTCTTTTGGGTTGAGGGCGGCATAATCGTCCTTTGCCTAGAGCAGCAGTTCTGCTTGCTCCGGCCCTGGTTATAAGTTAGCATATAAAACTATTTCTGGAGAATTTTTGCTCTTACCTAAGCTACTTACCTACGATGTAGATTTCAGAGAAACATTTAAAGGTCCCATGAAATTAAAATGAAGTTTTTTTGAATGTTAGTTTCAGTCTGTTAGTTTTAAGGATATCAGTTAGCTAGTGTGTTTCAAAACAGTTACAAAATTTGCGTTTAGAAAATATGAAACTGATATAAACAAGTTTGCAGTTTGTCACTTCCGCCTAAAAGGATGAACGATTTTTTTCATGTCACCTCATACTTCAATTTTTTATCAAATCTTGACCTATCAAATGCTCTCAAGTATCTGGCATGCCCCGCCCCCTTCAAGACACTTTTAATTTGCTTTTCATTGGATGCGCTTGAGCTCAGCCACTCTCACTGGCAGAGCTGTGATAAACAGGAAATGCTGTAGGCTGTTTTGCTGTAGGGGAAGAGCTGCTCTATGTCCTGCCCTCTTATCATTTTTCAGTTGAGATTACTTCAAACATTGAAATAAAAAACACATTTCAAAGCACTTCACAGGACCTTTAACACATTGAATCAATGCACTCTATGGCACCTTTAAAAATTCCATCTTTTAAACATCTTTATTTTTTTAAACTTCTACTTTCCCATGCTGAGGTTGGTCAGATAGCACCAGTATGTTGTTTTCTCACTGTTGTGATTAAAGTCAAATGTAAAAATGATTGAAAAATGTGAAACAACTACTCTTAGCATTAGATTTAGATCAGTTCATGTTGCATTTGATTTATGAGAATTATATTTTGTTTATTATTTTTTATCATTCATGGTGTGAACAGGCCCTAATAACAAGAAATGGATGTTTGTTTTTCCTTTATTTCAGCAGATATACACAACCTTCTAACAATACTTTTTTCACCCATCCAGGTGTTTATAGGTAATCAGAACCATGACACGCCAGAGGTGCGTACATTTGATCCAGTGCTGATGCGTTTCCTGCGTATCTACCCTGAGCGTGGCTCTCCTGACGGCATGGGATTACGACTGGAGGTTTTAGGGTGTAACCTGCAAGGTGAATGGCTGCCAAACCAACCAATCACAGAGCTCAAATTGTCCACACTTAATGAACTCTTGTGTATTGTTCAAATTTACTACACTTCGTTATGTTAGTGGCTGTTTTTACCCCATTGACTTCCATTATAATTACATTTTTTGATTGCAAAGCCATGCCAGCATATAATCATGCAATTCTTGATTGTGTTTGGTTTTCCCTTCAGGGGAGAGGTAGAATGTGTTATTTTTACAGTTGATCATCAGTTGGCAGCATTAACCCTTTAGATAGGGCTGTGCAAAAAACTTTCTGGCTTTTATATGGAGTCCTATGGAGTAAAACAGCAGATTATAGTGTGTGTGCATAAAACCCTTACTATGTTTACTATGTTCTGAGAGCTGAGCTGCTTATTTTGCTTTTCTCAGACATGTCAAGATAAATCTCTCACAACTGCAACTGATGATCAACAGTAAAAATAACACACTTCTTTCCAACAGCGAAAACCAAACACAATCAAGAATGCATGATTATATGCTGTCATGGCTTTGCAATCAAAAAATATAATTATAATGGAAGTCAATAGGACAAAAACAGCCTCAAACATAATGAAAGGGTTATTTTGTATGTGTATTGGTGGAATATTTAAAAATTTTAAAGCATTTTCCCAAAATATGTGTCAAAATAAGATCTGTCACCAAAAATCCTTCCATTTGCTGAAACACAAAGAAAATTGTGGCCAATTTAAGATTGAAAATCACCACAGAGTGGATGAAAACACCCCCAACACCAAAACAAGGGTTAACAGGAATATTTAAAATGGTATATTACTTGTAAAAACATTACATACCTAAAATATCTAAATATTCTTGATCTCATTTCAGAGCCCACAACACCTCTTCCTCTCGCCACTACTATGGAGAGTACAGCAGCTACAGTTACTAGCGCTAGTATGCTACTAGGAAACATCCCAACAACCACCACTTTTCCAACAACGCCAGAGAATTGCAACGATGACGGAAACTGCCTTAGTGATGCATTGACAGACTACGACACAACAGGTTAGATTCATGCACATACATTCACATTTAATAGCCTGTCATTAACATCTATTGTTTTAATATTGCGCTAATTATGTTAGCTAAACCATAACACCACACTCCCAGCTCCTTCGAGAGACCTTATGGCATTTTTAGATTTTAATTAAGCCATTATTTACTCTCTTTATTAAGCTGCTTTCATAACAGAGACTGGGAGGTCTCTGTAATGTTGTTAATTTCTAGTTTTACTGTCACAGTGGGACACTAAAGTCCTCTTAAGGAAAGCGAAACCTCACACACACAAACATCCACACATACACTGTGACCCAAAAGGTTACAAACACAAACACCCACGTGGTGAAACTACGACCCTGCAGGTTACAAATGCTCAGCAAAATAGCTACATGCTACGACCTGTAGGTTACACACAAACAGCAGGAGACTGTGACCTATCAGATTATCCAAACACAAAAACACATTTACCATCTCAAACACAAAATAAAATGAAGACAGTAACTCTCATTCAGTTATCACTGCGCATGGATAATTTCATATCTACGCACAGTAGAACCTAAAAACATATCAGGCTAATGCATAGCATGTGAATCTGCACATGCTCCTAACTTAGTTGACATTTTAATGAATTTTGAGTATTTAAAATTAGTTCCTGCATGTCATAGGTTAGCAATTTGAATAAATAGATCTGCATTCCGGCGGCACTGTGGCCTCACAGCAAGAAGGTCGCTGGTTCGAGTCCCGGCTGGACCAGTTGGCATTTCTGTGAGGAGTTTGCCATTATAGGTGAATTAGATAAACTAAATGAACCGTAGTTAATGACAGTGTGTGTGAATGCCAGAGTGTATGGGTGTTTCCCACTACTAGGTTGCGGCTGGAAGGGCATCTGCGGTGTAAAACATGCTGGAAAGTTGGCTGTTCATTCCGCTCTGGCGACCCTTGATAAAAAGGGGAAAAAGCCAAAGGAAAATGAATGAGATCCACATTCCACTGTAACATATTGACAATATTTCTCATCAAAAATGCTTTATGATGCTTACTGCATGTTATGAGCAAAGTTTATTTGTGATGTTTGCATATGTGTTTTCATGTACAATATTAGAAATTTCATATATTACAAAATTTCATCTATATTACAAATTGATCATAATTTGTCTGCGAAAATGTTAGTTTCAGGCAAATAGTTAGAAAATGAGAAATGTGTGTGTGTGTGTGTGTGTATGCACATATATGTTCACCTATATGTTTACCTATATATTAGTAAAATTATTACAATCCATAGCTGCTAGACAACATAAATAAAAGCCAAAAATGACGAAATTTACATTTTTTACTTACTTAAGAACAATCAAATAGTACAAGAAAAAAATAGCACAAGAACAAAAATAAGACAAAAAACTGAACAGAAATAAAAAAACAAAATAAAAAAAACTACAAACCATTTATACATTTCCTTCTTTTCCGCTATCTTCATACAAGAAAGAATTGACCTTGTAAATGTTTCAGAAATACGTGTAGACATCATAGCTTTCCATCTCCTCCCACTTTTTTGCCATAGTTAAATTCCATAACATGCCAATTACATGTGATACCAATTTCAAGTGTTCGCACATAGAGTTTTTTTAAAATAGTTTTTTGCATTTTTTTGTCAGTTCTTAGTTATTGCCTTGATAATAGAAAGTATGAGCTAGGCATCATGTATGAATAAGTTAGATATGAGCTATATAGGAGACATATCATGTATATACATATAAGGCTTATATGTGGATATGAAGAAGCAATACAGGAGACCTATATGACCTGTATATGCACATATGTGCACCTCAATTTTGCCTATATGTGAAATATGCAACACTTATATACAGCGTATATATTATCATATATGTGCATATTTACTGCATATAGGTTTCATATATGTGCATATATCCTCATATAGGTTCTTTCCGTTTGGGAAATGAATGGAAATCACTTAAATAGGCTTTCTGCATTTTGTTTTCAATAGAAACTGCAGTTGCAGAGCCATTTCTGGAGATGGAAGAAGCACCTGGTGAGTAACTACACAAAGACAAATAGAGAAAAAAATAGAAGAGTCCTCCCTTGAAATTAAGCATACATTTGGACCTTCAATCCCAGTGTCTCAAAACAGTTTTAATGGGTTACTTTCTATAGTGCCATCATTTGAAAACAAATTGTTATATGTTGTTTGAGCTTCATTATGATAATCACTAATGTCTTTTTTTAGTTTTCTTATGTACTAGCATAGCATACAGATACCTCATTAGCCTGAATAATATGTAAATCTTTGGCGTTTACCATATTGATGGTCCATGGATGTCTCTACTGCCCCCAAGTGTTACGTAGCGTAAGTGCATGCTGTAAACTTTATCTGCTGAACTTTTTAAATACTTTTTAAAAGATTTTAAAACACACTGCAGTGCATAAGATGACCAAATTATGACACTTCATACTTTCAAAAGAGCTTGAATGCATGCATAACATGTGAAATCCTTCATACAAAAACAAGTTTTTGATTCCTAAAAACCAGAACTTGTTAATTTTACTTCGGCTTATAGTGCCTTTAATCATCAGAGGTCGCCACTGCTGAATGAACCGTCAACTTATACAGCATATGTTTTACACAGCGGATGCACTTCCAGCTTCAACCCAGTACTGGAAAACACCCATGCACACTCACTCACACTCAGACACTATGGTCAATTTAGTTCATTCAATTCACCTATAGCGCATGTCTTTGGATTGTGGTACACGGAGGAAATCCACACCAACACGAGGAGAACATGCAAACTTCACACAGAAATGCCAACTGGCCCAGCTGGGACTCAAACCAGCGACCTTGCTGTGAGGCGACAGCAATAAACACTGAACTAACATGTCGCCCACACTAGAACTTACAGTTCAAGTAAAAAAATGAAGATTCTGGTATCATTTAGTGTCTTGCTTTAAAAATGTCTTAAAGCATGTGGGTAACCAAAGAGTTTCTGGCCCCTAATACCTTTCATTGAGATTTGATCTACTATGGAAGTTAATGTGGATAAGTAATTAAGGCTTACTTGTTTTTTATGTTTTATGCGTGATATTACGATAACACTATTTTCTTTTACTGATCATAACTTATACCATAAGTATAATATATTGCTGCTCGATTAAGAAGTAATATATTCATTTAAAGCAGCACCACAAAATGGATATACATTATAAAAAGAAGCACGGGTCATTAAAATATACTGCATGAAATTGGAAACACTGGCATTGCAATATTTAGCCATATTTATTCCTCTATGAAAATTGGAATGAGACAGAACTTAAATAGTCAAATGTAAAATAACACTGTATAGTCCTCACTGCATCAATTAAACACAATTAATCTTAATTAAAATTTGTTAAGTTAAAGCTACAAACTTAAGGTACTCATATTTTAACTCACTTGGAATGTAACAGACCTTTAAATATTGTTTAAACTTATTAATCCCTAAGATTAATTGTTTAAAATTAATCCCTAAATCACATGCGATCTGATCTGTGGTTCCTGGTCAACTATGATGTCTACTTGACTATTGTGATGTGACTATTATGGATTTGCACATCACAATGTTGATGCTGCAACAATAATGTGTGTAGCCCCAATTAAAGTAGCTTTCTCTGTAAGATCGTAAGGTGTACTGGAGTAGTGGCAGAGTTTGAGATCTAAATGCAGTGCTGTGCAAATGGCCAACAGTTATTGGTGATCTAGCAGATTTCACTATAGGTGGATATAGGCTTGCTTTATGTCACTTTACTTCCCAGTGGGGTTTGAACCTACTGTTGAAAAATTGGCCAGAGCTTTGACTAATAAGATGCTGCATAGTGGTTGGTCAGTATCACACTGTATAATTAATTGCAGATTACTTAATCATATTTAGATGGGTTGAATAGAACGTAAATTCACTATGGATGACTGTAAAGTTTCTATTTTTGTTCTTTTTTAGCATATCTCTGGTTTGCCTGTGATTTTGGCTGGGTCGATCATCCATCCTTCTGTGGGTGGAGCCAAGATGGCGGAGAAGGAGCCGAATGGCATATAAACAACAATAGCAAACATGACGATCACAAACTGCCTAGTCTGGACCACACGGGTAAGAATAATTGATTCATGCTTTAGACCAGCAGTTCTCAATCCTGGTCCTCTCAACCCCCCACTCTGTACATTTTGGGCCCTATTATACACCTGGCACAATGCAGTGTCAGGCATGACGCAAATGTTTTTTTCTATGCTAGTTTCAGCCCCGTGCAGATAGAGTTTTCATGTTCTGCGCCACATTATTTAAATAGCAAATAAATTTGAGCTCAATTGTGCACTAATGGTCATGCCAGTGTGAAAAGGAAGTTTGTTAAAGCGAATTGTTGGTGCATTGTTATTTTGAGGCAACTGTAATAGTCCGCACCATTCACTAAAAAATTGTCTAAAGTCAATTGAGCCACTGTTTCATTCACAAAGATAATTGATTTTCAATGTTAAAATAAATGAAGAGAATAAAGTAATTGAATGAATAGATGCGTTCAGGCAAATCAGAAACTGACTGCCTCTCTCCTCTGTTTTAGGGATGCCTAACAACTTCATTTACGCAACTGCAAACACAAATGCTCAGAGAGAGATGGAGAGAACGGACGAGATGGAGACGGATGAAGAGCTGGAGAGGAAAGGAGGACGGGTGGCGAGACTGGCCAGCTCACAGGTCACTGCTCCAGATTCAGACCTGTGCATGTCCTTCTGGTATCACTTCACTGAGAAGCATGCGGGAACGCTAAACATCAAGCAGAAGATTGAGCATGAACAGGTGGATGAGGAACGAGAGATTCTGATCCGCTTGCTGAACGGCCAGTCCAAAAGCAGATGGAGGGAAGGAAGAGTTTTGCTTCCCAGCGCAGACACACCGTATCAGGTACCGGCATCTGATTTATGTGTCGAATATCATGATTTAAACATAATAATTAAGATTAAAGTCTACTTAGAATGCACAGCCTGTTAAAGTCTGCATGAACTGGCAACTGAGATTTTTTCATATCGTGACGCAGTTCCTAGAACATGGGGTGCCCAAACTGGAGGACCGGTGTCCTGCATAGTTTAGTTCGAACCACACTTAGACACACGTAAACCTCGTAAAATCAAAATCAAGCTCTTTCTAGGTACTTGAAACTTTCAGGCAGGTGTATTGAAAAATGTTAAAGCTAAACTATGCAGGACACCCCTGTGTTTTGGCACCCCTGTCCTAGAGAAACAAAATATTAAATGGTAAACATTGGGCGTGGCTTGTTTACTACTGCAATCTGATTGGATGTGGTTAAGGTTCCTTCTGAAGGATTTGGAAAGTGTTTCGGGAGATTTATTACAACCTAACAGACACCTCCTTGTCGCCATTTCTGTTTGTTGTCAAGACTGACAGTTGGAGGGATGTGGTTAAGTATGTTTGCCACAACCAATTCTTCAGACAGATATAATCTGATAATTTAATTGAAAACAATAGGAAGTGCATTTTTAGATTAAAGATTATAAGGGCAAACTGCACTCACTGGCCACTTTATTAGGTACACCTTACTAGTACCGGGGTTGGACTCCTTTTTACCCTCAGAATGGCCTTAATGCTTCATGGCATATATTCAACAAGGTACTGGAAATATTCCTCAGAGATTTTGGTCCATATTGACATCATAGCATCACGTATTTGCTGCAGATTTGTCGACTGCACATCCATGATGCGAATCTCCCGTTCCACCACAAAGGTGCTCTATTGGATTGAGATCTTGTGACTATGGAGACCATTTGAGTCAGCTTGAACCAGTCTGGCCATTCTCCTCTGACCTCTGGCATTAACAAGGCATTTGCACCCACAGAACTGCCGCTCACTGGATATTTTCTCTTTATCGGACCGTTCTCTGTGAACCCTAGAGATGTTTGTGCGTGGAAATTCCAGTAGATCAGCAGTTTCTGAAATACTGAGACGAGCTCGTCTAGCACAAACAACCATGCCACGTTCAAAGTCACTTAAATCCCCTTTCTTCCCCATTCTGATGCTCGGTTTAAACTGCAGCAGATCGTCTTGACCATGTCTACATGCCTAAATGCATTGAGTTGCTGCCATGTGATTGGCTGATTATAAATTTGCGTTAACGAGCAGTTGAACAGGTGTACCAAATAAAGTGGCAGTTGAGTGTATATATATATTTTTTTACTTATTGGCATGCAGAGATGTATTGTTCACCACATAAAAAGCAATGTGAGCTAACAATCAAATTAGTTTTGATTTCATGTGTACTTTAAAGTATACTTCATTTGGTAGTGTGCCATGTCAACACATGGACGCTTGAATTTCAATATTATTAAAAGTTATTAGTGTTGGAGGTCTTTGCCCCTTAGTATAAGCTTTTTTTCATTGGTTTGTTTTTGTTGTTCAGTCTGTTTAGTTTTTATTCTGACATTGAAACAATGGCCAGAATGGTTTAGTGTTGACACCTTGCTGACAATCTAATTAGCGCAAAAACAGTTCAAAGCAAATTTGTACAAAAATCATCCAGTGCATGTACAGTACAGTACAGACTGTTCTGATGATGAATTTACATCCCTTGGATTTCATGTGTACTCTCAATGCTTAAAAAACTGAGATGTACTTTGAAGTTAATGTTCTTGTGTGTGTTAGGTGATCATTGAGGCTCAAGTGGATCCTACAGAATCTGGCTACATCTCCCTGGATGATATAAAGATAGTGGAAGTGGATCCTGAAGACTGCAAAGGTATGACTATATGACTAAACATGCGCATTCCCTACATTAATAATCAATTGTTAATAATAGTCCATCAACCATAATTGGATCACAACCACTATTTATTTGTTGTTGTCATTATTTACTCATATTTATATTGTTCCAAATATTTATGACATTTTTGTGGAAAAACCAAAAGAGATATTTTGAACAATGTTGGTAACCCAGCAAATTCAGTTTCCATTGGTTTCTATCCGTAACTTTATTTGGCTGTCAATCGATACTCTTCAAAATATCGTATTTTATGTTGTAAAGCACAGGTCAAAGCCAGTTCCTGGAGAGCCGCAGCTCTGCACAGTTTAGTTTCAACCCTAATTAACAGCTGATCAAACTAATTGAGGCCTTCAGGCTTGTTTCAAACCAACAGGTAAGTGTGTTGAAGCAGGGTTGAAACTAAACTCTGCAGAGCTGCGGGCCTTCAGAAACTGGCTTGGACACCTGTGTTCTAAAGGAACAAAATGCTGTAAAAGTTTATAACATCATGAAGATGGAAGAACATATGACTAAATTAAACATTTTTGGACCTTTACCTTACTTAATGAGCTTGGAGATGAATCACACTAAATCACACTTGTTTGTATATGCTAAAAATATTAATTGAGATTCTGAAAACTGTTTTTTTACCTCCAGAATAATCATATTAATATAGTCTACTGTGTATGTCAGAGTTTCTCTCTTTGATTAAGTGTGTGTTTGTGTTTTAGATCCAGAGAATACAGAAGATGATGAAGATGAAATTGAGGAAATTGGTAAGAAAACAAACACATTATATTGTAGAAAGATTATAAGACTTCATTTACTTGACAAACTAAATTTGATGTTTGAACATTTTATATTTTACATTTTCATATCATTAATCAAGAAAATTGCTTATGACAAAAATGTACTGATTGACGATCTGTCATCTGAGATTTTTTTTTTATTTGTGCTGTGATAAAAAAATCATTTGAGAAACTGATTCTGCATCAATTTAAAGATTTTCAAAAAAATGCATCATTGTTCACTTGTTCACCTAAAATAATCATTAATTAAGCTTTCATGATGATAATAATAATGATTTTTATTTATGATGTGCTTTTTTTAAACTCAAAGCGCTACAAGATATACAAATAAAAATGCAACCCAAAACAGAATTACAAGCTTACATAAAATACCAGAAACAAGCCAAAAGGCACACCGACACAACAATAATTATTTATTCATTCATTTTCCTTCGGCTTAGTCCCTTTATTCATCAGGGGTCGCCACAGTGGAATGAACTGCCAACTTATCCAGATATGTTTTACGCAGCAGATGCCCTTTTAGCTGCAACCCCCTAATGGGAAACATCCATACACACTCATGCACACATATGCATAACAGCCAATTTAGTTTATTCAACTGACCTTTACCGCATGTCTGTGGACGTTGGGGGAAACCGGAGCACTCGGAGGAAACCCATTTGAACACGGGGAGAACATGCAAACTCCACACATAAATGCCAACTGATACAGCCGGATTTGATCTAGCGACCTTCTTGCTGTGAGGTGATTGTGCTGAGCCACCCTGTCGCCCACCGCAATAACCAATAACAATAAATAAGCAAAAGATTACAAACTGCATAAAAGTGACAGTGACTTTATTAATAGGTTTAAGTGAACTATAAGAGTGTTTAGAGTTCGCAGAGTGTTCATAAGCTGTGTTCACATGATTCTTGTGACATAAAAAGCACTTTACATCATGGCTAATGAAATGAATGCTCTCATTATCTTGAGTGCTTGAGTGTACAGTTACTAGCCAAGAGCACCATCTGCTGTTAAAAACAAGACATTCTTAAGAAAATCAATGGCTGTTTCTCAATATGCGTTCTTCAGCGATCTTGTGTCCTCGTGTTCTCGTGTAACACATCATCAACTGCCAAAGCTCAGTTCCAAAACTCCGCACGAATGGAGGACGCGTGAAAGTTTCCGAATGTGTTCTAGATATCGAGGAAGCATCGAGGCAGACTTGAGTGCAAAACTCACTCGAGAAGTCCCAGAAGTCATTGCAGATGAATAAAGGAGGTGTGAAGCGCAGCATTTAATATAGATTTATTATGAACGTTCAGAGACATAACTTATTTATCTCAGGAGTCCCTAAATGAGACGGTGAAAGTAAGCATCACCTTGAAAATCGTAATAAAGGCATTAACACATTAAGGGTGTTTATTTGCTGAAATTTATATTAAAATCTGCTTTATTTGTATTGTGCAACATGTATTTGTAAGGTCTTTATGCAAAGTATATATTGTGAAAAGGGGAAAAACAATAAATCGCTGTGTAAATGCTGTAATGTTTAAATAATTTTGTTAAAAATGCGTGAAGGTCATGTGACAATCAAGAAGAGCGCAGCATCTCATTTCTCAGAGGATGCGTTCTCAGTTCTCGAGGTCTCCCGACTTCTTTTTTCCGAGGTAACTTGGCAAGACCGGTCTTCACAAGAATGCAAATCTGTTCTCAGCGTTCTTGGAATTGAGAAACAGCCAAAGTCCCTTTAAGGCTAGTCATTTCACTCGGTGTCCATCTTTGAAACGCCTCTCAGGCAGTTGGCTCAGGCATTCTGTCTGAGTGGGAAAACATCATACTCTCCAAAACTGCTAGCCAAGCTTATGAATACATTACATATTTAGAAATCACCAATAGGATTAAACAACCACCATCTTATAAACATTCTAAACATTTGAATGAAACAAAATTGGCATATTTTCAGGTTACCTGAGCTAATGCGCATACGCACTCGAAAAGAACGAGATCACGACACCAACCTCATTTATGGCCATTCTACACATTATCATCCTCAAGATCAGGGGTGCCCAAACTTTTTCGTATGAAGTATTCCAAATATATTATTTTACATTAAAGTTTCCATGGGTAATTTCCTAATTTGTTACATAAGATTTAAAAGTAAATAGAAAACATTAAATCGTATGAACTAATACAGTATAACTTTTTAAATGATAACTTAATGCAATAAAAACATAAGCAGTCACATTTGTAACACAGTGGAGCTCAACGGTGAATACACTAGTGTTAGGACTGGGTTGTTTTGTGTTTCTGTGTGTTTGATTTATTCTAGATTGGGGCACACCTGATGCTGGTCAGCTCCCTTATTTAAACCCCATCAGAGAGTTATCGGGGCCGCTGTCTATTCATTTGGCAGTTGGCCAGAGCTGCGCTCCAATTTATTATGCTTTTTTTTGCATCCATACACTATCACTGACAACACTTACCGCATCCATTCACTTGCTTTTCACTCTGTCCGGTGACTGTATGTACATTTAAACAAAATCTGATTAATTTACACTATTTAATTTCATTTCAGCTTTAAACAATTAATCAAACGAAGGGTTGCATTAAATGAAACATCCCCATCATTCTCCCTGTCTTCTCAGATAGGACGGTGTGCCAAATCAAAGGTTACCATGGGCCAACTTTGGTCTGCGCTCCCTAGTTTGGGCACCATTGCTCTAGATAATGATCATCTGATCGTGCTGGTGTTCAGAAGTAATTCGCAACTTGATCTTGATGGTGAATCTCCTCCAGAAATGAGTGACTCTTTGTTTACAAATTTGTGGGTGTTTGAGTAGTTGCTGTCATGTGATGTGCATTTAACAGGACGGACTGTACCTCGCGTTCGTTTCATACAGATTACAAAACCAGAAAACTTTCATTTTCAAGTGTAGCGGGTTCATTTAAATGTAGATATTTCAAGCTTTATTTGGATATATTTCTTATGTCTCTGAAGCAAGTATTCGGTGAGATTCTGGAGTGTTTGTTGACCACAAATAATGTTGTAAAGGCACTCGTCTGGTCTGAGCTTCTCCCACAGAGAAACTTCAGTGTATAGCGATCGAAGATTGGCTCCTGTAGTTGACGGGGCTTCATTCGCCATATTGACCATTACACTTTTCCCCATACAAAACTATACGAGTGACATGTCTTGTGAATTCTATAGTATTTGAGAGAATAGCGATTGATTTTGAAAACCTCACAACTGATGCAGAATCGAATTGTGGAACATTACATGTTTTGCTCAGACCCTCGTCTTTCTCTCTTTCTAGTGAACTGTGAGGGCACTGACAACACCATGTGGAGTTTTGGACGCGGCTCCATGTTAAAGAGCCTGGACCCCATCCTGATCACCATCATCGTGATGAGCGCAGTAGGAGTCCTGCTGGGCGCCGTGTGCGGGGTGCTTTTCTACTGCGCCTGCGCTCACACCACCAATAGAAACCTCTCCGCTCTGGAGAACTACAACTTCGAGCTGGTCGACGGAGTCAAGCTAAAGAAAGAAAAACTCAGTGCACAGAAATCGTACACAGAAGCATGAGGACTACCAGACCAACAGGAAACATTTGTTAGAGAAACGTTTCAAGATTGCTGTCGTAATGTCTCTCAAGGTCAAGACTGAGCGGTTTTCTCAGGACGTGCAGGAAGAGGAACTGGCCTCTAGAGGGTGCCGTGTATAGATTGTACAGCCAGACGATGATTGTCTTTCTTGTTTGTTCATTTGTACATTTGTTGCTGGTGATGAGACCAAGACGAAACAAAAACAGTTGGATTTTTTTTATTCCACAAGCCCCTTTCGCAGAGCTGTACGCCACTGAGTTTTCAGTGTTCTAGTGCTTGTTTATGTTTGGAGATGTGTTCGTTAGTTGGTAACTCACACTTCATCCCGATAGTGCCTTTAAACGTGTTTTTGTTGCCTTTTCACACATTTGAGCACAAACTGTTGATAGACGCAGGCCAATGCAGGGCAGAGGTCATGAACTAGTTAACTCTGGATTACTCTATTTACCCTGGGTAAACGTAATCCAGGGGGCTTTACCATGAAGCCGGATTAGCTAGCCAGTTATGTTGCAGTTTGTTTTGCACCAATTCTGGGTTTTAAGTAAAATACTTGGGCAGCAATGATAAAGTCGAGCTGCCTTATGTTACCTAAAACCCAAGATTAGTGCAAACTAAATTGAAACTTAACTGGCTAGTCGCTAATCCAGCTTCGTGGCACAGGATCCTGGGTTATCTCTTTTCGCGCTGCTTATAATTTACCCAGAGATAACTACTATTCCTGGTTATTCAAGCACTGAGGTTTCACACTGTACAATCCTTAACCCTGGGTTAACCTCCTTATATAATCACGGTGTCAGTAGCTATGTTTTCATCCACCTATTTTTTTTTCTTCTGAGGCATAAGTAATTTATCAAATAAATAAAAGATTCACACAGCTTCTCTTACCGCAGCAAATTCCATTTTTACTTTTAATGTTTGACGCCAGTTAATCAGAAAGTGATGATTTTGCTTTTTTTGACTTGTTGGATAGAAACACTGCTTTATTCGCACGTCTTTTATGCGATTATTCAGTTTTGCACATAAACTTAATTTGCATCTTTGGATGGAAACATGACTAGGGCTACTGATTGGATAAACACTGCATGCAACATGTTTTCAAAAAGGCTGTGGCTTTGTGCATCTTCATATTACATATTGCTAACTGATAAAGATAAAAGTTAAATGGTCTCTTTATCGCTCCAAAAGATGAATTTTCCTCCACAATTTGGCATCCTCCTTTGCTTCAAATGCTAAAACAATGGAATGTTTCTGTCAAAACTGTTGAAGCATGTGAATATGATGCACGTGACTGGCTGTTGGTTTCCAAGCAGCTAACAGTAACATTATAACAGAACATTTTTCATTGCACACATTTAACGTCACAACATTTGTGGTTTGTAATTTCCTGTAAAAAAAAATAGCAATTATTTATAATCCCCAATTATCCCTTTACCCAGGGTTAAAAACAGTGTTTAGAACAGCAATAACCCAGAGTTAAAAGTGCGAAAAAGTCTTAAAAATAAATGTAATAGAGTGCTGCTGGAATGACTGATTTTATTGGCCAAAACTTAGAAATGGGTTAGCGTTTTAGTATGTAAAAATACTATTAAAGTTAATGGCTACAGGTTCCAAAATTCTACAGAATTTCTTGTGTGTTCAACAGAAGAAAGAAACTGAAAAGTCTGTGAAATGTACCTAGGTTTGCAGTGGTTAATTTACTGTTTTCATGTTTGTTTAATGTACAAAATTGTCTTAAAGGGACAGTTCACACAAAGTGAAAATTCTGTTATTAATTACTCACCCTCATGTCGTTCCAAACCCATAAGACCATCTATACCAGGCAAAACCAACCCTATTCCTGGAGATCTACCATTTCTGCAGAGTTCAGCTACAACCCTGATCAAACACACCTGAACTAACTAATTAGGACCTGAACGGTACTTGATAATTACAGGCAGGTGTGTTAGATATGGGTTGCAACTGAAATCTGCAGGAAAGTTGATCTCCAAGAACAGGGTTGGTCACCCCTGATCTATACGGTTAAACCTCAAGTGACACATGCACTGTTTTGACTGTGTTCTTGATTCCTTTCTGAACTTTGAATGTTTCAGGACCCTTACTTGCAGTGTATGGAAGGTAAGAGAGCTCCCTTACTTTATCAAAAAACCCTTAAAGGGATAGTTCACCCAAAACTTAAAATTCTGTCATCGTTTACTTACCCTTCACTTGACATAAACCCGTTTGCGTTTATTTTAAGAGAAGGTATTTTGAAAATGTTGGAAAGCAGTGACCATTGACTCACATAGTATGTGTTTTTCCAACTATGAAAGTCAATGGTTACCGGTTTCTAACATTATTGAAAATGACTATTTATTGTTTCCAACAGAAAAAAGAGCATCGTAAAGGTTTTTATACCTCTTGGGGGCAAGTAAATAGTGAGTATATTTTCATTTTGGGGTGAACTATCACTTTAATTTGCGTTCTAAAGATAAACAAAGGTCTTATGGGTGTGGAATGACATGAGGGTGAGATATTTATGACAGAGTTTTTATTTTGGGGTGAATTAATTCTTTAAATGCACAAGACTATCATCTGCTTTTCTTTCTTCCTACAATCATATTTAGGTTTCCTAAGTTGCTTTATTATTTGAAGATGAACAAAACATTTGTTGGTCATAGAGTCTATTTCTAGCAATAATCCTAAAGCAATTGGAAAATATTTTTGCCGTTTTAGTGATGCTAACTTCTGGTTCGGCCAGTAAATATCCAGCATCCCTGCAGCGCTCTATAGATCTGGACAGGTCGGATGTACGCATGACAATGTTAAGTAGCTAGAAACAGAATCTTACCACTTTATTTGATCCATCCTCTGTATAATGTCAAGAAACAGATCCGAAAAGACATTTCAGCTGCCCATCTGTAAAACTTGTGTTGTATCGAGTGACATCATACATTCAGAACGACATCACAACGTCTGCAGGCCATCTGTGAAATTAGTGTTTTCCAGAGCAATCAGGAGACTCACTCTGGGAACGCCTGGGAATGGAAGCGGAGACAAAGCAAATGAAGCGTCTAAGAGCGCTAATGAACAAGCATCTCCCAAAGGAAATGCATTACATTTGAAGGATGCGAAAGGCACAAACTGATCTGTGCTCTAAAGTATTGGCAGGACGACCTAAGAAAGACTGGACACAAGTGCTGACAAAGGCATCATGGTCTGTTTCACACTTCAGAATTGCAGTTTGTTTTTCAGCAACTGGAAATGGAGATGCCAGAGACTGTTCTCCCACTCAAATGAACCAACGTATGTCATTTTGCACTGAGAATTATATTTAATGAAAGATTTAGATAGTAATAAAAGTGTTAACTACTTTAAATTGTAAGAGAAATCCAACTGTCGGTGTAACAGCTCACTTTTTTAACGCTATTTAAAACGAAATGGTATTTTTCTTAATTGTTATAGTTGTGACGCTCGTCTGAGAGATAATCGCAAACAAAAAATATTTCAGTTTCAATTTTTAGATGTTATGAAGTTCAGTCTGTCTGGTGGCTGTTTTGTATTCACATTGCTGTGATGAAAAGACTGAAGACTAATGTCCCATCTGCATCAACTAATTCAACCAATCAGCGATGCGCTAACAAATTTGACCAATCCGATTTATGAATTTCTCAATAACATTCCAAAGAGTGAAGTTAATAAAGTTTTTATAAAGATTTTGTTGGAAATAACTGTTCTTAACTGTCTTTATATAGGGAAACTGTTATTTGTTTGTGAATATTTATTGCATTTGCTTTCTAATTCCACTTCACATTAATAACAGCACGTCAAAAACATTGGCTACAAAAATTTATATATAATATTATAACAAGGATATTTTAAACTATATTGAGTACTGTTGTGGTGACGCGGTAGCGCAGTAGGTAGTGCTGTCGCCTCACAGCAAGAACGTCGCTGGTTCGAGCCTCGACTCAGTTGGCGGTTCTGTGTGGAGTTTGCATGTTCTCCCTGTGTTCGCATGGGTTTCCTCCAGGTGCTCCGGTTTCCCCCACAAGTCCAAAGACATGCGGTATAGGTGAATTGGGTAAGATAAAATTGTCCTTAGTTTATGTGTGTATGGGCGACCCCAGATTAATTCAATTCACCTTTATTTGTATAGCGCTTTTACAATGTAGATTGTGTCAAAGCAGCTTCACATAAAAGGTCATAGTAAATTGGAACAGTGTAGTTCAGTTTGTAGTGTTTAAGTTCAGTTCAGTTGAGCTCAGTTCAGTGTGGTTTAATAATCACTACTGAGAGTCTAAACACTAAAGAGCAAATCCATCGATGCTCCGCTCTACAGATCCCGAACCATGCAAGCCAGTGGCGACAGCGGAGAGGGAAAAAAAACTTCACTGATTGGCGAAAGTGAAGAAAAAAAAAACCTTGAGAGAAACCAGACTCAGTTGGGCACGACCATTTTAATTTCTCCGCTGGCCAAACGTCTCGTGCAGAGCTGCAGTCTCAGCGGCGGAGGCTGGAAGCTGGCCTCAGCGAAGACTCGTCTGTCCCTGGAGCGCCACAGGAATCAGTCTCATGTTCTCCACTCTTCCATGACCATCACAGTAGCTGCTTAGGATACGGCCTGGTCCAGGATATGGAAACCTTGGGATCATCTCGTCGTTGGTTTTGGATCGAATCAGTGACTCTGCATAGTCTGACGGCCTCAGGAAGAGTATCCCGGGATGGAAATGGAGAATAAAGAGAATAATTAGCGTAGCAGCTGTTCATAGTGTATATAAACAAGGTGCAGAACCTGTGTGGAAGCCCGCTAAGTGGTGCACTGAGTGTATGCTTTACTAAACAGATAGGTCTTCAATCTAGTTTTGAATTGGGAGAGTGTGTCTGAGCCTCGGACGTTATCAGGAAGGCTATTCCAGAGTTTAGGAGCTATAAATGAGAAGGCTCGACCTCCTTTACTCGACTTTGCTATTCTAGGTACTACCAGAAGCCCTAAGTTTTGAGATCTTAAAGAGCGAATTGGATTGAGGCGAGACAGAAGGTTGGTTAGATAAACAGGAGCTAGATTATTTAAAGCTTTATATGTAAGAAGCAATATTTTAAATTCAATACGAAACTTAACAGGCAGCCAGTGTAAGGAGGATAAAATTGGGGTGATTTGATCAAATTTTCTAGACCTGGTAAGAACTCTGACAGCTGCATTTTGTACTAATTGAAGTTTGTTAATAGAGGATGCTGGGCAGCCAGCAAACAGTTCATTACAGTAGTCCAGCCTAGAAGTCATAAAAGCATGGACTAGCTTTTCTCCATCTGAGATGGATAGCATACTTCATAACTTAGCAATATTTCTCAGATGAAAGAAAGCAGTTTTCGTGACATGGGATATATGATTTTTAAAAGTTAAATTGCTGTCTAATGGGTACCCAGATCTTTTATAGTAGAGTTAATGCTAACTTTGTATCCCTGTAATTGTAGGTCGAGTTGTGAGATCTGCTGTGTACAGGATTTAGGCCCAATAAGTAATAATTCTGTTTTGTCTGAGTTTAAGAGAAGATAATTGTTGGTCATCCAGTCTTTAACATTTTTAATACACTCAGTTAACTTGGAGAGTTTAGACGTCTCGTCAGGTTTAGTTGAAATCTTTAATTGAGTATCATTTGCATAGCAGTGAAAGCTGATCCCATGTCTTCTAATAATGTCTTCCAGGGGTAGCATGTATATTTTAAACAGCAAAGGGCCTAAAACTTATCCTTGAGGCACCCCGTACTTTACTGGGCTGACTTTGTGAAAGCCGTCCATTAATATTCACAAACTGGTAACGGTCAGCTAAGTATGACTTAAACCATTGTAGAGCCTGTCCCTGGACACCTGTAGACTTTAAGAGATTTATGAGGATACCGTAGTCAATGGTGTCAAATGCCGCACTAAGATCGAGTCAAACATTGTGTAAAATTAATAAAGGGACTAAGCTGAAAATACAATGAATGAATGAATGAATGAATGAATGAATACTGTTGTGATAATAACCGAGAGCGATAATAGCTGAAATATTTCCCTGCAATGATCCATTTATTTGTAGTTTTATTTGTAGTTATCCATACACACTCATTCACAAGCTGAAACAGCTTTTGAGGGTCTCCAAAATCAAACAGAAATGCAGCAGTCATGTTATTTATTTTTTCTGCCACAAGATGCCGCTGCTATGTCATATGAACAGGGCTGCTGTTCTTCATCATCTCCACTAGAGGACATTATTCCCCATTTCCAAACTAAATATCCTTTTCCAAGTTAATCCAAATTCACTCGCAGTTTTGTTCAGTGAAACCAGATCACGTTAAAGCTTGCATCTCAGAATTTAATAAGCTGCCACAGGGAAGTCAGGCAGAGTATGTGTTTTGTACTGCAATGTTGACGTTGATGTCGCCATGGTTACGCGTTTGCGTACATTTGAGGCAAGTTGAGAGGGAAGGTTATGTGGTTTCACATTCAAACCGCTTCTTCAACATTTCTGCCTCCCAACCACAAGTTTGTGTTTGCTGTCAATTTAGCTCATATCATTGTGTGTGTGTGTGTGTGTGTGTGTGTGTGTGTGTGTGTGTGTGTGTGTGTGTGTGTGTGTGTGTGTGTGTGTGTGTGTGTATGTGTGTGTGTGTGCGTGTGTGTGGTGCGTGCGTGTGTGTGTGTGTGTGTGTGTGTGTGACCACTGTGCCACTTCCTCAGAGATGCTGCCGCGGATAAACCACACAAACACACAGTAAGAATTCAACTTATCTGACCTGTGGGGAAATAGGTGACTTACCTCGCATAAACGTAACTATTATATATATATATATATATATATATATATATATATATATATATATATATATATATATATATATATATATATATATATATATATATATATAGTTGAAGTCAGAATTATTAGCCCCCTTTTGATTTTCTTTTTTTTTTTTATATATATTTCCCAAATGATGTTTAACAGAGCAAGGAAATTTTCACAGTATGTCTGATAATATTTCTTCTTCTGGAGAAAATCTTATTTGTTTTATTTATTTTAGCTAGAATAAAAGCAGTTTTAAGGTCAAAATTATTAGCCTCTTTAAGCTATATTTTTTTCGATAGTCTACAGAACAAACCATCGTTATACAATAACTTGCCAAATTACCCTATATTATATATGATTAATATTCAGAAATTAATGGTAAATAATATATGTATTCTTATCAAATCGACAGAACACGCCAAAATGCAAATCGATTTAGTCAACTCAAAACCTCGACGTCCATTTGACATGCACACATTGATGCCCTTTTGTCCACAAAAAAATAACTATACAAAAAGTATTATAATCTAATAGCTTCAATTAGCTACAAATTTGCACTGGATTTTGTACATTTTATGTAAAAATCGACATTTAGTTGAATCGATTTGCATTTTTGACTTGTTTGTTGACATGTTGATTTGACATCAAGGTTCCTGGTGGGTTCATTTTTGCAGTTTCAATTTGTGATTTTGGATGTGGTTATGCAAACCACGAAATTTGGAAAAATGTGAGAAAAGAAAATAATATAATTCTTAATATTTCACCCTAATTTCCTTTCATAAATCAATTTTATTAGGTGTCGCAGTGGTTAGTGCAGTCACCTCACAGCAAGAAGATCGCTGGTTTGAACCCCGGCTGGGTCAGTTGGCATTTCTGTGTGGAGTTTGCATGTTCTCCCCGTGTTGGCGTGGGTTTCCTCCAGATGCTCTGGTTTCCCCCACAAGTCCAGAGATGTGCTATAGGTGAATTGGGTAAGCTAAATTGTCTGTTGTGGATGAGTGTGAATGAGTGTTTATGGGTGTAAATGGGTCTTATCCGCTGCGTAAAAGATTATTAAAGATTAATAAAGATACTAAGCCAAAATGAAAGAATGAAATCTATATTACACAAGCATGAAGTATACACTCAGGGCCTTCAGAACAAAAATGTCCCACTGATTAAAAATACAATATTTCAGATGTAATTTTCACTTGCTGGGAGGTTTTCAAGATTGTAACCTTTTTAGTATTATTGTTGTTAAATTTATAATAGCCTATTTTTTCAAGTTTGGCCTGCAGGGCAAATACAGGCTCTTTTCCACACTGTTTTCTACACTGTGGGCGAAATAAATAAAATGTATGTTATTTTAATTATATGCATGTATTGGTATGGATATCAGAGTTTGTTTTGTATGCACAGTATAATGAGAAAGTGTTTGTGTGTGAGCACAATAAAGTGTCACTCATTAATATAGTTTCTCATCAAATAATCGTAAAAATCTGCTTAGAATACAATTTTTGATACATTTTATTATGTTTTGTTTTATTGTAAAAAACAGTGGCATTATGTAAACAAACTGTTATTTAATTTTAGTTATTTATCATCAGGACTAATGCTGGTGAAGACATCCATCCTAAAAAATAATTTGATATTTTTATTTTATTTTTTGATTATTTTAGTCTACTATAGACGTGTATTTTTTATGCTGACGCACAAGGGTTGAAGAGTTAAAGAGTTGCAGCTTTGATGATACACTTGGTGAGCTGGGATATGATTTCATTCCAGTTAACCTTCATCACGGTCCATCTGTGTACACTGACTCATATGGCTGACATATTTCTTTCCACAAACAGTCCAACTCTCAGTACGCCATCATTTCTATCCATAGAATGACTGTCATCTCTTCTCCTCTCCTCTACAGTCCTTCTCCTTATTTTCCACTCCTGCTCTCCTGCCTCTCCCTCTTTCTGAGGAATGTCCTAAATCTGAACTGCCTCGCCAGTCAAGCCAGATGCAGTCCAGTCATTCCACAGCTATTTTTAGAGGGTCGGCAGTCTTCCTGCCAAAGATCATTTAAGAAAGAGACTACAATGCAAAGTTGCTGAGGAAGATAACCTTTGTAGTAAAGTAATGTACATGAGATAAATTTATCAACATTATGAATAAAATTATTATAAATACTGTTTAAAAGTTAAAAGGAAAATGTAGGGTTTTTAAAGGTTTCTGAATGCTAAATATATTTAATGAAAATGAAACAATAAACAGAAATATTGTGAGATATTATTTCATTCAAGGATTTAAAAATGTCGTTTATTCCTGAGATCAAGAATTGATTTATCAGCAGCCATTTCTCCAGTCGTTAGTGTCACAAGAAACATTTGTAATTATTATCACTGTTTTCACATATTTTTATGTTTGTATGTTTTTAATAATATTTTAAACTCTTCTATTACAGTTTTTTACAGACACTAGGACACATTTCTCAATATTTAGGTCACTTTTGCACAGCTCTTCACACAGTGAGCACATCAGAAGTCTATGTGGGCTAAACTGAGGATCAATTATCATTGTTTTGGCACAAAATGAATTCAGAGACTACATCTCTCAAATTTCATGAATTCTTTTCTCACTCAGACACCACAACTGCCAAAAATCTTTGTACGTACAGGACATTTTACACGCGCTTACATACTGTCTTCAAAACTGTTCAACTTCTGTTCGAAACAAAAACATCGACAGCAAAATTCAACAGCAATATTTTATTTAAACATATTGCACATCTAAAAATGCCGTTTAACCAGGCAGATTAGCATTACTATTGTATCTGTATCAGTGGATGGTGTGTATACGAATTACAGTTTTTTTGGATTGCTTACACACTAAAATTATTAGTACACTATTAGCAAAACCTTACACTCAAGAAGCAAAACATCAGCCCTTATTTGCACAACTATAAGCACATTGTCAACCTCACACTTGTTGCGAAACTCTATACACAGTGATTTGCAAAACCCTAAACACACTTAACATATATTACGCACAAAAATCTATCATGAGGTCACTTCCTTGCAATACCAAAGCACTGACTGTCAAATTAGCGCACTGTCCAACCAATTGGTTCAACACAGTCATCAGGTGTGCAAACACTTGTTTGATTTATTGTAGACACACCAATCAGGTGTTCACAGTTTTTTTGGATTGCTTACACACTAAAATTAAAAGTAGTACACTATTAGCAAAACCTTACACTCAAGAAGCAAAACATCAGCCCTTATTTGCACAACTATAAGCACATTGTCAACCACACACTTGTTGCAAAACTCTACACACAGTGATTTGCAAAACACTAAACACACTTTTCACGAGTTCACACTTGCAATAGTTTCAGACTAAAGCTGCGGTCACATCGGGCTTTGTGTGTGCGAAATTCTGTCGTGCGGCGCTGCGAAAAGGGGCGGGATTAAACAAGATGATTGGAAATTTTAAAAAGCGAGCGATTGCTCCTTGTTTTAAATTTCTGTCCAGTGAGGTCATGTTTTGATCCTCGATTGGTCTCACGCAGTTAAGTGATGTGATTTCGCAGGTCAGAGTTCACCAAACTTGAACTTTGCACCGCAGCGACATGCGAAACTTGATGCATGACCTTGCGTTTCCAGTCTCATGCATTCGCGTGCGTATGAATGGAAGTCTATGGGAGGAAAAGCCCAGTGTGACCGCAGCTTAAAGCGTATTTGGCGTGCTGTCAGGGGAGAGGGCTCTGAGCTTGCGGAAGACACCCCAACTCGAGTTATTCCCCTTATCAGGAAACAGAGAGGAATTGGGATTCGAGCGAAGTATCTAGCCCGGCCCCAGAACACTCCCCCCAGGATGGTAATGCTTAATAGGTGAGGTGTCGGGGTGGTGGAGGGATGCTAAAGTCGTAAGATGCTGCAGGTAAGACAGCTTTGGTATATATATAGGGGTTTGGTCAAGAACTGATTGGATAATAGAATAATTGTCAATGACGTATTTGATACTGAAACTTCTGCGCGTGCTCCTCCCGAAATTTGTTTATAAAACACCACAACATACATTACACACAAAAATCTATCGAGAAGTCACATCTTTGCAATATCAAAGCACTGGCTGTCAATTCACCGCACCATCCAACCAATTGGTTCAACACAGTCATCAGGTGTGCAAACACTTGTTTGATTAATTGTGGACACACCAATCCGTGTTTAAGCACTATAAAATGCCAGTTTCAATGATATCCATCAGGACTCACTCATATCAACACTGGCACGCATCCTAAAAAAACATATTCAAGTGAAGCAAATTTATTGAGTGCCTTTCAAGTGCAATTCCGAAAGGGTGAAATGACTGCGGCATGATTATGCAGAGGTATGTATTCACTTTAGCAGTGTGATCTTGCATACTGTCTCATAATCTTTTACTGTACTGTAATACTAGATTTACAATGAACTACACCATTTTGCCCGACACTGTTCTTCAGGTAGTTTTACGAATGGATGGAGAGGAGATCCTGCATGAGTTCATTTATGTAGATGAGGCTGGGTTCAACCTGACGAGAACACGAAGGAGGGGAAGAAACATCATTGGCCACAGGGCTATAGTCAATGTCCTGGGGCAACATGGGGTAAATATAACACTCTGTGCAGCCATTACACAGAATGGGGTCCTCCACCGCCATGCCCATTTGGGCCCTTACATCACAGCACTCAAATTGATCATACGCAGTGTATTGTTGTCTGGGACAATGTGTCTTTCCACCGCTCTGCTCTGGTTCAGAACGGGTTTCAGCAACATTCAAATTTCACCATCCTATATCTTCCACCATACTTTCCATTCCTCAACCCTATAGAAGAGTTTTTCTCTGCATGGTGGTGGAAGTGATATGATCTCCCACTCCAGGCTGAGGTACCAAGCCATTGAGGAGGCCTGTGACCAGATGGAGGTTAGCAGCAATACAAGGATGGATTTGTCATTCAAAACGTTTCTTTCCAAGGTGTCTTGCTAATGACAACATTGCGATGTTGATGAAATTTTCTGGCCGGATCCAGCTTGGTGAAGAGACAATGTCTAACTCACTGTACAATACGTAAAGTGACATGTTGTTACAGTACTATGAATCTCCATGTCAACATTTTGGGCATGTTGAGAAATAGATGAGATTCTTCAGTGTGCAGCATTGGTCTTGTGTAGTGTTTGGTGGATTTACTTTATATTTGTACTTTGTTGATGGAAGCCTACGCTAATCATAGGGAAGTAGTGTTTTAGGTTTATCACAGCAGAGTGTAACTCGTGCAAACAGAGTATAGTAAATGTAAAGTGTGTGTTTCTTATGGTAAAAAATTGAGGTTTTTAAACATAAGTGTATAGTTTTTACAAGAGTATTTAATTATGCAAAGCATCTGTAGTGTTTTGCTAATTGGGTGTGTGGTTGTGCTAATTGTGTTTACTCTTTTGAAAACACGGGCCCTTTTTTGAAAATTGTCCACAAAAACTGTAATCGAGCACCAATAATAAACTAGAAAAGTAAAGTTCGTAGACAAACTTTATGGTAGCTTGAGAAAGCCTAGCCTAAAAGTTTGAAGTAGTTTTTAAGTTTCAATTATTGAAGGAGTTTAAGAAGTTTGAAACAGTTGGCATAGAGAGAAAAGTACATGCTAATATGTGTTAGCATGTTTCTAGTATGGATTGGCATGTTTCTTGCTAGGCAGTTGATGGGGGGTTATGTGGTTGCTAAGGTATTGCTAAATGGTTCCTAGGGTGTTCTGAAGGCATTGCTAAGGTGTTCTGAGAGCTTGCTAAGGTGTTGCTAGGCGGTTGCTAGGGTGTTTTGACTGGTTGTTAAGGTGTTGTTAGGCTATTGCTAAGGTGTTCTGAGTGGTTGCTAGGTGGTTGCTACGTGGTTGCAAGTTGTTGCTATGTGGGTGCTAGGGTGTTCTGAGTAGTTGCTTAGGCATTTCTAGGGTTTATGTGGTTGTTAAGGTGTTGCTAGGCGGTTGCTAAGGTGTTTCTAGGTGGTTGCTAGGTAGTTGCTAGGATGTTTTGAGTGGTTGCTAAGGCATTGTTAGGTGGTTGCTAGGGTTTTGCAAGTCAGTTACTTGGTTGTTCTGAGTGGTTGCTAAGGCGTTGCTAGATTGTTGCTAAGGTGTTCTAGATAGTTGCTAAAGTGTTGCTAGGTAGTTGCTTGGATGTTCTGAGTGGTTGCTAAGTGGTTGCTTAGGTGTTGCTAGGGTGTTCTGAGTAGTTGCTAGGTGGTTTCTAAGGTGTTGCTAGTTGGTTGCTAAGGTTGTTGTTGGGCGGTTGCTAAGATGTTCTAGGTCCTTGATAAGGTGCTAATAGGTGGCTACTATGTGATTGCTAAGGCATTGCTAGGTGGTTGCCAAGGTGTTTCTAGGCAGTTGCTAGGGTGTTGTTAGGCAGTTGCAATGATATTCTAGGTGATTGCTAAGGCATTGCAAGGTGGTTGCTATGGGGTTCTAGGTAATTGCTAAGGGGTTGCTAGGTGGTTGCTAAGGTGTTCTGAATGGTTGCTAACATAAATTACCATGGTTCTAGTTTGAATTAGCATGTTGCTAGCATGTTTCTAGCATAAATTAGCATTTTGTTAGCATGGTGCTAGTATGAATTAGCATGTTGCTAGCATGTTTCTAGTATAAACTAGCATGTTGTTAGTATGAATTTAGTATGTATTAACATGTTGCTAGTATGTTTCTAGTATAAATAAGCTTGTTGTTAGCATGAATTTAGTATGAATTAGCATATTGCTAGTATGTTTATAGCATAAACTAGCATATTTTTAGCATAGTATATTATCTAGTATGGATTAGCATGTTGTTAGTATGTCCAATGTAAAGTCAATAACAGTTTTTTTTACCATGGAAGTCTACGGGACAGTTGCTAGGGTGTTGTAAGTAGTTGTTAGGGTGTGGCTAGTAAGTTGAAAGGTCATCAGTGATTGGCAGATTGGTAGTCTGAGTTAAATGAGCTCAAACTTAAGTCTGTGTGACAGTCTGGCGCAAAGTTATAAGGTCACAAAGTTTGGTCTAATGTTAAGTCAAGGGGACTTTTCTGAATTTTCTGGGACAGTTTTCGGAAAACCGTAAGTCAGATTAGTTTAAAAAGATATAGCAACCCGAGTCAGACCAGTTTGGAGGTTTGGTGCTAGTTTGGTGGTTGTAGTATGAACGGTCTTCATATAGAAATTAGTCTCAGAAGAAGAAGAAGACAGAAGAATAATAAGTCTATGTAGTATATTTCTCAAGCCACCATAATGATCACAACAGAGCAGCAAATCAACATGTCAGGATCAATTCTGAAAGATTACGTGACAATGAAGACTGGAGTAATGATACGTCAGCTTTAAATCTCTGGTAAATTTACATGTTGAAATATTGTCACATAAAAAATAACCATATTTAAAATGAAGATGTATTTTAATATTAAAAGGTCAGTTTCACATAAGAGACAAATAGAGAAGGGTGATGTTAGTGTTTGTCAGGGAACTAAACAGGAAATGTACACGTATGAGATGTATTTTCACACCTTCCACAGGCTGTTTGTGTGCAGGCATTGTTTTCCCTCAGCAGATTCAGGGTTATTTTAGGGCCATTCGACCTTACGGTGTCCCTGTTTGCTCACTGTTCAGTGTACAAGTGATTCAGTTGATGAGTATAAATTCAGCTTTAGTTGTTTAAGATTAGGAAAAGTATCTAGACTACCATAAACATGTCATTTCCTCCGTAAAAGTTCTTATCACACTTTTGCTTATAAGCTATATAGTCAAGGTGAGTAATGAAAGTTAATCAGTCGCACACCGGAAACTATCCAGACTCGCTCGCTCTGACTGATCCCGGACCAGCAGTAAAACTGAGCTGAACTAGATTTGCACATAAAAGTAAACAAAGAAGCTCTCTGTCTGTGAAACCTCGAGCCTATCGACTAGCCGTATCTAGAATCAAGACCCTGCGCATGATATACAACCAAAATCACATCTGATTAAATAGGAAAATCTATAAATGGAACTCTTTTGAGTGTTGAGAGAGAGAACTTTGAGTGTTTTTTCTTGTTTGCTTGTGCCCTTTCATGGCTTATTTATGTGGAGTTTATGTATCATTTGGTACATTTGTGGAAGCAATAATGTCTACATGTCCTATGTTTTGAATATAGTAAAAAAAAAAGTACCTCTAAAGTAGAAAGTCTCGAAGTGAATGAATCTGTTTGAATGAATCGTTGAAATATTCAGATCATTATTATTAAAATAGGGCCTTATTTTTGTAATTAGCGCCACCTTGATGTATGTGATTGCTTTAAAAATGTAAATCATGGTCCGTTAGTTAATGTTATTTACTGTATTTATAACATGAACTAATGAACAATCTTGGACAGCGTTAATGTTAATCCAATGTTAATCCATGTTTAGTATTGCATTATTAAATACGCTAAGTGTGATGGTTAACATTTGTTAACATAAACTAACGATTACTGATTGTTTACCCATTTATTGTCAATTGTTTATTATACAGAGCATTTTACAATGTATGAGAAAATAGAAATAGGCTATTTGTTGTTGTCGTTATAATTATATATAATTAATTAATTAATTAATATAATTATAATTATGTGTGCGTGTGTGTGTGTGTGTGTGTGTGTGTGTGTGTGTGTGTGCGCGTGTGCGTTTGTGTGTGTGTGTGTGTGCGTGCGTGTGCGTGCGTGTGTGCGTGTGCGCGTGTGCGTGTGTGTGTGTGTGTGTGTGTGTGTGTGTGTGTGTGTGTGTGTGCGTGTGTGCGCGTGTGTGCGTGTGTGCGTGTGTGTGTGTGTGTGTGTGTGTGTGTGTGTGTGTGTGTGTGTGTGTGTGTGTGAATTAATGAATGAAGGGACTAAGCCGAAAAGAAAATTAATGAATAATTATTTATATATAAATAAATAAAATAACCCCCCCTGGATTATTAGCCCCCCAGAATTATTAGCCCCCCTGTTTATTTTTTCCACCAATTTCTGTTTAACAGAGGGAAAAAAAATTTCAACACATTTCTAAACATAATAGTTTTAAGAACTAGATATTTTTCAAGACACTTCAATTCAGCTTAACGTGACATTTAGAGGCTTAACTAGCTTAATTAGGTTAACTAGGCAGGTTAGGGTAATTAGGCAAGTTATTGTATAACGATGGTTTGTTCTGTAGTCTATCAAAAAAAAATATATAGCTTAAAGGGGCTAATAATATTGACCTTAAAATGGTTTTTAAAAAAATAAAAACTGCTTTTATTCTAGTCGTAATAAAACAAATAAGACTTTCTCCAGCAGAACAAATATTATCAGATATAAGATAATAAATATTATCAAAATTTCCTTGCTCTGTTAAACATCATTTGGGAAACATTTAAAAAATAAAAAAAAAATATTCAAAGGGGGGCTAATAATTCTGACTTCAACTGTATATATATATATATATATATATATGTATATATATATATATATATATATATATTATTTGAAAAAATGTTTATTTATATTTAGATATGTATATGATACAAATTATAAATACCTGTAAATACCTATGTAACAAAATAGTCTTGTTTATATCACATATACTTAATAAATACATATAATTAATACACAAATGTGGAGCATTCTACCAGAAACATACATTTTCATATAAAAATGTGACAGGGCCTGACCTTTAAGCTTGTTGTCTTCAAAACTATACAAAAACAAGCATAAAATCATACAATTCAGTGATAGAACGCATCCTTGATCAGTCAGCTTCTCTATCAAAGGATGTCACTTTCAAGTCACAGCCTTAAAGGTGTGTTATACATATTTATTATGTAAAATGTAATGCAAATGTGACAGGACTGACAGAAACATGAGGACAATTGTGCATTTGTTTGTAGTATTTATTTGTATAATTAATTTATATTTTCATGTTATTAATCAATTGATGTCAATCATAACAACTTAAACTTGCTATTTCTAAAGTTTTGCTTCTAAATAACAGTTTTTAGCATAACAAAATTAATAAAGCTGTAGGTTCAACTGGTCTGAGGACAGACAATGACAGGGTTTGTACATTTTTAAAGTGTTTTAATAAAGAATAAAAATCTGAGAACCAAATGAATGACAGAGTCCTTTACAGAACAGCTAACAGAGATCAACCATCAGACCATTTTAGAAATTATTGTGATAATACACTTTTTATTCGCCGTATTTATAATTTTATTTCAGAGACAGATGACGTACATTTCTGGTAGAATTTCCCATCTTATGTTAAAACAAACATCCTATTAAAAGAAATGATATTTTACAAACTTTTAATAAGAATTTAATTTAGAAAATTAGATGCAAATATTTGACATTTCCTCTTCCTCCGACATACAAAGAAGTACATTTGAAAATGATGTATGATATTAACCCTGCAAAGGAGTTTCTGAGAAAAAGATTTAATGTGAATTGTAATGTTTGCCAATTCTGCCATAGTGATATTGAACCTGTTGAACATCTATTTCTTCATTGTAATTTGGTTAATCCTTTCTGGTCTGATGTGGACAGCTGGATAAAACAATATAGTTCAATGTTTCCTTCTATTTTTTGAGACATTGTGAAAGCAAAGATGATGACTTAACTGCAAATTGTTTACTCATTTTACTTAAATTCTTCATTCACAAATGCAAAATTTGGAGAACAGCTCCTCAATCGATTGTCTTTAAAAAGAAGTTTGCCACCTATGTAGAAGCTTTAAAAATAATGGTGAGAAGGCTAAACAATTGTATGATTTGTTTCAAGAATATGGTTTTATTTAATCCATTTTTTGTTTGTTTGTTTGTTTGTTTGTTTGTTTGTTTGTTTGTTTGTTTGTTTTGTGCAGTTTTATGGCTTTATATTTGATTCACTGTTTATCTGACATGTCTCAGTGAGTTTGGGCAAGATTATGTTTGGATTGAATTGGCCTAAATTGTAATGTTTTTGAAAGGCAAATAAAAGATGTTAAAACAAACTTTTATTTTGATGCGATTAATCTTTGCCCTTAGCACTAATTTATATATAGGCAAAGTTGATTTTAACACTACAGAGTCTTTGTGGAGTGATTCAAATCATTCGAATCACTTTGACGACTCATTTGAACCAAAACTTTTTGTTCGACTCGTTCGCCGTGTGAAATGGGTGTAACGTTATTTCCTGTGGGAGGAGGAAGGGTGAGGCTTTGCTGCAAACCCATCTCGCAGTTCACCGACCACACACACACACATTTTACACGCACTCCCGGACAGGGGACACGCCGAGAAGGGCGAGCTGGACTCTCTGCCCTGGTTTATCCATTTATGACCAGCATTATCCACTATTTGACCCTTTTATGCAAGAGAATCGAGCGTTTTTGTACTTTTCAACCAGCTGTTGATTCAAAGTGGACCACGGAAACAAAGACACACGACAACCGGACTGCTGAACCAAACGCGACTTTCCCTAGCAAATGTGGTTTTATTTGTGATTTTTTTTGATGAATCACGCGTGTTAAGGTAAGGAGGATCAATTACCTAGAAACTTTCGTGTCATATCTGTTTGCTGAATATACTTTTTAAGTAAACCAATGATCATTAAGGGTTTGATCTGGAAAAGTGGCTTAAGGTTAGGAACTTTGGGTGGGGATGTCCCGATCATTGCACTTCAAAGCACAGGCGCAGATCTGCTTATAACGTGATTCACAGACAGTGTCCCTCCAGGCTATGTGTTTCCCAGACCGCCTGTTATCTCGGATCTCTCTGTCGCGTCTTCTGTGTCCGCGACATCTGTTGTAATTCATCTGCTCCTGGCCTGAGAGGGTCCGAGGGGGGCTGTGGTGTTTAACTGGCCATTGAACAATGCTTTATTTGGAAGTTGCTTGAATAAATATGCCTCTCTGGGAGGTGAAATGATGAAGCCGCTTTTTGTGTGACTCATGTTCCTGTTTGGGACTTGCTGGAAACATTAGAGCACCTTATGATGCGGCGGATGTAATAATAATCACATTATTTTGTTTAACAGCGCTTTATATAGGAGAAGTTTGGGATTCATACAGGACAATGACTAAGTATAACTGCATTTATGTGCTGTAAAGCGCCATGTGATGTGTTGGGGGTATCACAGACAACACCACACCAGTGTGAAGTGCTCTAGGGCCAAGTTTACAAGCAAAGATCCCGCAGCGGATCTGCATTAAAAAAAACTCACATCCTACATATTCAGGTCACGTGACTGCGTGGAAGAATGTTGTTGTAGTTTTTCTGCCGGATGTGTATTCCGTTATTTGTTTGCCCTTAAGTATAAAGTAAATCAATAACCTTTTTTTTAAAGTCGTGCACATATGCTCAGTTAAAATAGTTGGGTTAAAAATAACCCAACTATAGGTTATTATAGCACCTTCTCAACTACGGGTTATTTTGACCCAATGCATTGGTTTATAAAATTTAACCCAATGCGCTGGGTCATAAAATTTAACCCAATGCACTGGGTTATTTTTATTAAATGTTATTTTTTCCATTCTGGTATTCCTAATGCTACTCTTACTAGTACTACTCTTAATTTTATAATTATGGCTGTGTAAATAAATAACATGCAGTTTTCAAAATGTTGAAAATGATTTCCACTACATTTTCAGTTCCAGACAGCGCGTTTTTATCCACTTTATATAGATTGGCTGTGAAGTGCATGTTTGTATCATCGATAATTAAGACTGCTGGTGAAACGGATAGAAAAACACAACACGGAGAGGTAATTTGATAAAAAAAAAAAACATTATTGTGTTAGAGCTTAAATAAATGTTATAAAGTAAAAACAACATTACACACGCATATTAATACAGCTGTTCTGTGTCAGTTAAATCAGTTGACTTTTGAAATTCAAAAATTTTAACCCAACTGGTTTCGTTATTAAATAAATAACCCAATAAAGGTTAAAAATAAACCAACAAAGCACCAAATAGTTTTAACTCAACCATTGGGTTAAATAAATAACTCAAGTTTTTTAGAGTGTGGTTACAGTCATATTAGTGCTATAATAAAAGACTAAATGTAGGCTACTGGTGTTTTTATTGGAATAACAGCAATGTAAATACAACACATAAAAGTATAGTACAAACAATACAGAGATTACTTTATTGCAGCAAGCCATACATGACCATTTTTAAAAAAGTATTCAATTCATCTTTATTTCTATAGCGCCTTTACAGTGTAGATTGTGTCAAAGCAGCTTAACATAGAAGTTCTAGTAAGCTGAAACAGTGTCAGTCCAGTTTTCAGTTCAGTTTAGTTTAAGTTCAGTTTAGTTCAGTTCAGTGTGGTTTAATTTTCACTGCAGAAAGTATAACAATAGTATAGCAAAAAGAAAGAAAGAAATGATTGTGTTGGTGTTATTGGTGAAGCTGAGCCCCCCTTGACGGGTCATCATGTGACAAGCTGGTTTTACCTTTGGTTGAACTTTTTGCTTGTTAATTAATAACTGGCTATCTCAGAAATGTTGTTGGTGTGTGAAAGCTTTTATGGGGCAGTATTTTTGTATTTTTGCTGTATTCATGCTATATTAGCAAGCACTAAAACTAAAAATTACATACTCATAGATAACTAAAGTTGTAAGTAACTGTAATCAGTGCAAGGAGTACTCATCATACTCATGTAAAAGTACCATTACTTACCCCAAAATGTAGGGCAAGTAGAGTAAAAGTATCTGTTCTAAGTAATACTCAATGAATGAGTAATAAGTAGCCCTTTTAAAAGTACTCTAATAGTGAGTATAACGCTGTGAAAAGTTGATGCATTTACATGCAGTTTGTGCAGGGATGTGTAAACGTAACATTCTGTAGTGCATTTAGTGATTGAGTAAGGCCATTCGGAGATTTAAGTCGTCATACAGTAAACATCCACACTTTTCCCATCAGTGACATGCAGTCTAAATAGTCTCTGGGTCATTGTGTGTAAAGATTTTGGACATCTTCTTGGACACTTTTATTACTTTCGAATGATTTGCTGCATTTATAAAGCGCCCATGTCTTGAGGAGGTTTGGTATGGTGTGATTTACTTTCTATGTGTGATTTGATTGGACAGGAATCACAAGACTGATTTGTCTACTTTTTCCCAATCCTCATAGACATGAAAAAATAAAGTAGTGACTGTAGGCTTGTGCCGGTATTCGGTAATGCGATAAATCACGGTAATGAATATGCACGATATTGTTATCGCGGGCACTTCAAAATACCGTGAAAAATATTAGATCCGAATTTATATTCTTAGAACGCGCCTTAGCTTATTTTCCATCAACCGCTTGAAGAAACACTGCGTATATGCTGCGCAGAACTGATGCGCACTCTGATGTAAACAATCCCCACATGTAGAAGCCCTGTGTGCGCGGCGCCGCTGCCACCGCGCTATAATCCTCACACGCAGGGGCGGACTTGCCATCTGGCAGACCGGGCACTTTACCGGTGGGCCGACGTACTTTTTGGGCCGGGCTGATCATCGTCTTATGATTTGATCGGCCCATAAAAGGCTTAGCAGCCTATCGTTTTTTTCTGCCTTATTGATTGACGCTGCTGTGATCTGTGACTCTCTGAAAGTAGATGCTTTTTTTCCCGGACAGACAGACCGGGCCGGCCCATGAGACACTGTGCAGCCCATTGGCTCTTTTCGGTATTGACATTGGGCTGGCCCAATCACAAACTCCTATTTTGGACTACGTGTGAGCGTGCGTCGTCTGTGTGTATTTGTCAGAATAGTCGAGAGTCAGAGAGAAGAAACGCAAGGGAGGCGCAGAGAAATCGCGGGAAATACACCGGCGTTTCATTTAGCGATTCTGAAAAGTTCTCTGTTCATTCTAGTACACGGCTAAAAACGCAAATCACGTGACCACACACTCTCTGCCCAGAGCTGCAGCCACTAGTTCAGCGGGTGAGCATAAACCCCAGGTGTGAGTGTAGTGCATGTCAGACAGTTCATCTGCTGGATGGTCTCATCTCACTATAGTTGTTAAACGTGATATTGAATTCATCTTGTTGTCTCTATCTAACAACTCTTATGTCTTTTGAATCCCTTGTTCTCAGTTAACTGTTTTGGCTGAGTGCAAAGATAAGCTAATATATTAATTTATGTAACCACATACACTGAATCTGCACATTGACTGATTGCTTACCTTTATCGTTTAAATTTAATGTACATTATACTGTTATAATGGCCATTATTGGTTATTAAAACTGATATTCTGCAAAAGAGACAGTGTAAATCAAATATCAAAATGAAACAAATTTGACTTATATTATGTTTTCATTGTTTAGATAGTGAAACAGCAAGCAGGATGAGGTGAAAGAGGTTAAAATGTAACACTGTTCCCTTTGAAGATTTACCCATGCATTAGCAGGCAGTTTTTGTTATGTTTATTATTGAATATAGGCTGAGTGAAAAGTGTATTGAATAAGCTAAATTGACTGTAGTGTATGAGTGTGTGTGAATGAGTGTGTATGGGTGATTTCCAATATTGGGTTGTGGCTGGAAAGGCATCTGCTGCATAAAACATGCTGGAATAGTTGGCAGTTCATTCCACGATTGCTGATCGAAGACGGTTTCCCTTTGCACATTCACTTTGATATAATTGCTCAAGTTTACTTTTATATTGTGTATTGTTTTATTTATATTTATTTGTATTTAAATGTTTGAAGTACTTTTAGTTAATTAAAAAGTTATTAAAGTTACTAAGATGACGAAACTGAAGTTTTTTTGTGTTTTTTTACCTGTTTCTCTAGTAAAATTACAATATCGTGATAATACCGTATACCGTGATAAAAGCTCAATCAATTAATCGCAGCATGAAAATGTGATACCGGCACATGCCTAAGTGACTGCAGGTTGAAGGAAAGTAGTGGAGTAAAAGTACCGATACAGCACTAAAAATGTTCTCAAGGGAAAGTAAAAGTGCACATTTTTTAAACTACTTAGTAAATTACAATACCTGAAAAAAAAAAACTACTCCATTACAGTGATTTGAGTATTTGTAATTTGTAACTTTACACCATTGACTGTAATTGTTGTACTTTCATGCATTTTGTTCCTTGCCATACCCTTATAGAAATGTACAATGACCCCAGTGTCTGCAAAAACAGTATTGTTGCTACAGCTGTTGTTGCTACAATAAAACTAGGAATTTGGGGTCAGTCGCCACACAATGAACAGTAAAGACCCCCCCAAAACTTAGTGTACCGTTTGAAATAAGGTAAATATTTATTATTAGCAAAAGTATCATTGGTAGCTATAGCGTAGGGCTGCACAATACATGGTTTGAGCATAGATATGGCAATGTGTGCATCAGCAGTTAGGGATGTCCCGATCAGGTTTTTTTGCCCTCGAGTCTGAGTCCGAGTCATTTGATTTTGAGTATCTACCGATACCGAAACTTGATCCGACACTTCTATGATACAAAAAGAAGAGCGAAGAAACAGATCCGGGACGTTCCTTTTTTATTTAATTCGCCTTGTTTTAACATTTAACAACTCTGTTAACAAACAGAGCACTTCTGTGAGGTAGCTTGAACAGTCAAGTAATAAATAACATCAATTCTTCACTTTTAGACTTTAGTCCAGCAGTAAATATAAAAAATATTTTTAAAAAAATCTAATGTAAAAACAAATAGCACCTCAACTCAAAATACCCGGCAGGAAATCCGAAGTTTACATTTCTCACAGTTTGCTTTGGCAATGTTGTCATCAACTTTATTATACCTCCAGAACGCTGACATACTCACGCTTTCTGCATCAAGCTGCTTCCATGTTCTCCTTTTCCGCTATTTAACCAATAACGTCTCTGCAACAAAGTGATGTTATGCTGCATGCGTTGTTGTTTCTGTGTGAAGTCAAGAAAGAGGTCTAACTCTGTGCCATAACTATAGATGTGTTAAAAAATAATGAGAATATCTAATATATATATATATATATATATATATATATATATATATATATATATATATATATATATATATATATATATATAGTCCTGATTTGGAGGTATTGTCCAATACTGATCTGGACATCCCTAGCAATAGTGGCCTCGCAAGGTATACAATGTTGAGTTATGAACATGTTTTTTTAGGCCTATGTTAACATTTTAAGAGTTTAAAGCATTTTAAGAGAGCATAAAAAGTGATTTTATTCAATTATTTAAATGATGAAGACAATGTAATTCTCTTTTACGTTTGGTAATTGAATTTCTGTACCCAAATAATGTTAGACACTCCCCAGAAAACCATGGAGCACTGTTTATTAAACTTTGACATTTGCTCCATTGTGTTTATTTATGACTGTGCAAATTACATACAGATACTGTAACACTATAACAAATTACTTACAATATATTTATATTTCACTCCCATACAAATCATCCCAATCAATCTAAAGTAATGCCTTTCCAAATAGAGCTATTTAAATCATGTGATGAATTTGTATTTATATCGCAATATATATCGCAAGGGAAAAAATTAGATCGCAATGTCAAATTTTTCCAATATCAAGCTGATCCATATCACATAAGGTAGCATTAACCACAAGACTATAGGGTAGTGTTGTGGTTAATGCTACCTTATGTGATATGCATTTGTTTTGCTTATAAATAAACATTTGATCTTCCAAATCTAGAAATAGCATTTCATTTATACTATTTAGAAAGGAAACAATCGGAGGGAAACTTTAAATACTGTGAATTGTCTTTGAAGGACATTAGTTTTATTTTTCACACATTAGAAATTAAATTAGAGTCTTTTTCACACCCAGAATGACATTTTAACTAGGAAAAAGTTTGGATTTTTTTTATATTCAATAATTGAGGAGGTAAATTTTGTTATACAAAAAGAAACTGAATCTTTTGGGTTGTAAATAAATGTGATGAGAAGTTTGTTTTTATGCATATGCAATGCATATGCACAAAAAAAAGTCACAAAATGGAAGATTGTGGCAACTCCTGTGTGTTTGTGCATGTGTGTGCATGTTTAATAATCCCTTATGAACAGGCAAGACATAAAAAAGGGGACGGACTTGGATCTGAATAAAAATGTGGAACAGAATAAAGTGTGAAATGCATTCATTTTAACAATATCATTTATTCATTCATTATGATGCTATAACTGATGCTATAACTGGTGCAAGTAAAATGTTCCAAATATAATACAGATGGAATTTTCATAAAATATTTCATTGTTAATGATTTGGCAAAAATACAGATCCATCTAGTGCTGCAATAAAAATTGTCTGTTTCCAAAATGCATAAGATTCATAAATGCATATTAATTCAGCATTTAATTTAATTAAAATGTCCTAACCAGATTGAGTGGAACACAGAATGTTACACTGTAAAACCCAAAAAGTAAAGGTAAGTCAAACCATTTGAGAAAACCAATTGGAACAAACCATTTAAGTTCAAAAACTAATCCTAGTGAGTACTGTAAAGTACTCATATGCTTATCCATATGCTGGATAAGTTGCCGGCTAGTTCCGCTGTGGCGACCCCTAGATTAATAAAGGGACTAAGCCGAAAAGAAAAAAAGTGATTGAATGAATGAATGAATAATCTATATGAGTACTGAGAACTTACTCCATTTAAGTTAAAGTTATGAGGCATTTAATTAACTTATAAACTCTTCAAATGAGTAGAATTAACTTGGGTTTTACAGTGTAGGTATACCTGGGTCTTTAGTACAAATAAAACCACAGTGGCAGTCTTTTAAGTCCTGCAATACTTTTTTTTTTATTACTATAGAGAGTATTGCACTTAAAAATAATCATGAAATGGGGGAAACATTATCTGTCTGTACTTCTGTTTCATTATAACTTTCCTCTGTTATATGTCTAAGTAAACAGGGTGTCATGTATGCCGTTGTGGGTATGATATAGTGTTTTTGTGGATTATGTAGTTGAATCTTGGGGCTGAGCTGACTGTGTGATTCTGATATGTATTCTGAGCTCCAGACTGGCCCTTTGACTCACTTCCCGTCATCCCCTCTGTTATGACACATTAACAATGAGTCGTCGGGATGGGGGCAGGGCAGTCAGGCACTGAAAACAAATTTGTCACTGTAATCAGAAGAGTCCAGAGTGAGACTTTTCAAAAGGTGTGAAGAAAGATAATGTGTCTGCTGCTGTAATAGTTTTCTGGGAGGAAAAGGAAACTTGATTACAAGCTAGTTTCAAGCTCAAGTGTGTGATTTCTGTAGCAGTGAGGCTCCATCCACATTAGGCCTGTGCGATTTTTGGGGAAAATATCCAATTGCAAATGTATTTATTTTTTGACAGATATTTAGATTTTGATTAGCGATTTTATTTTGTAGTCAAGCTTCAGCTCAATAATCCGTATTGTAGCTTCTTACTGCTAAAATACAGTGAGTGTTAGTTAAAAAAAACGAACTGAAAAGATATTAACTTCAACATCTGTTCAAATAGTTTTTAAAATATTCAGAAATTAAACCCAATTTTTTCTCTAGAGTAAACAGTAAACACAAATAAAATGACCTTACCTTTCTCTAAACAAGTTTAACTCAAATTAGGGCGATAGTGTAGCTTATTATAAAATCAAACAATAATAATTATTACAATAAGAGCCTTTCTGTAGCATCTATTGTCTAAAACAAAATAATTATCTTAAATGCTACACAAAATATCATGACATTAAACGTACAACTGTGGTACTCCAAATTGGCTAAAATAGGTGCGAGACGGAAGTGTGTGTGAATCCAATAAGAAGCATTTAAATCGGTAAACTGCTTTTAAAATTCTGCAACTCATGAATATATATATATAACTGTCCTATGTAAATGACATGACAAATTATATTTCTATAGTACATTACATTGCAGTCAGTCACCACAGATGAAGCACCTACCTGCATCGCGAGCCATGAATGCACGCGAAATACACATGAAGTTATCAAAACATTAAACTTTAATTTTTTGTGACTTTGAAACCAAAATATTCCCACATTACTAATGTCCTGTTTTTCTTTGATATTAATTCGTCTATTAATGCTTCTGAAGCAGCAGATGCCATCATCCCACTTGTTTGCACTTTCCTGTTTTTTTGTGGTTTATCCACATAATTTGCTTGCCCAATTCTGATTGGGCAGAACGAAAGTGTGCGCACTCAAATGACTAGTAAGACACACACACACACACACACACACACACACGCCATGAACGCATTTGCTCTGGGCGGGGGAAATTAAATAATACATATTTCATAACGCAGCCTCTTGCGATTTAGCTAATTTCAACAGTTCAAATCGCGATTGTGATTCGATTTCGATTAATTGCACAGCCCTAATCCGCATGGCAGTGAAAATTTTTTTTTGTTTTTTGTTTTTTTGCGGTTTTGAAAAATTTCACATCTGTATACAGTTAAAGTTACAATTATTAGCCCTCCTGTGAATTTTTCTTTTCAAGTATTTCCCAAATTATGTTTAACAGCAAGGAGTTTTCACAGTATTTCCTATAATATTTTTTCTTCTAGAGAAAGTCTTATTTGTTTTATTTTGGCTTGACTTAATAAAACTTGTCTATTTTATTAGCCTTCTTGAGCAATATTTTTTTTCAATTGTCTATAAAAAACACAGTTATACAATGACTTGCCTAATTACCCTATAACTTGCCTAATTTAATGCAAGAAATTAGTTTTATTTAAAAAATAAAGTTTTTTTTTTCTAATACTAATTTTGATTCAAGAAATGTACAGTTGACAATATTAAAACACTAATAGACAATAACCGGTGGATTTTTAAGAATTGAAGTAATTTGTGCATATTTTGGTGATATTCATAGACTAAGTAAAGGAACCACACTATTCTAGTATGTATAAAGGCACTGGATTTAAAGTGTGAAGATGAAAGGAAACCACAAAAAGCGAAGAAGAGAACAGCAGCTCTCATTTCTTATATAGAAATCAGTACTGAACTAAATGTAAAATTGTAGATGGCAAAGTTTAAATCCTGGCTGGCTTTCGCAGTTAAGCAATAATTAAGAAGGAGGTCAGTTGGCAGAGAGTAATCTTGTGGCTGTTTTGAGCACATTTGACCACATAAGATTACTTTACACCATAGAAACAATCTGACTGAATGTGTTTTTGACACCTCCAGAAATAGTCAAAAGCGGACAGGCTCTAACCCAGCGGTGCCCAATCTCGGTCCTGGAGGGCCAGTGTCCTGCAGATTTTAGCTCCAACGTGCCTCAACACACCTGCATGGATGTTTCTAGAAAGCCTAGTAAGCTCTTAATTAGCTAGCTCAGGTGTGTTTGATTGCGGTTGAAACTAAACTTTGCAGGACACCGGCCCTCCAGGATCGAGTTTGGGCTCTAACCCAATGTCGAGGCGTCTTGTAGCTACATATTTATATGACCGTCATCTACATGCATATTTATAACAAAAACGGAGCCTATAACAGAACGGCCTCCTTTCATTTTCATTGAAGATACGAAACATACCCTCTCTTTTGCTGAATATCAGTTTTAATAATCAATAATGGCCATTATAAAAGTATAACGTAAAACAAGTTTTTATAATATAGGAAATAAAGGCAAGCAATCAGTCAAATGTGCAGAATCAGTGTACGCAGTTACATTAATAATATATTAACCTAACTTATCTTTGCGCTCAGCCAAAATACATTACCTAAGAACAAGTAATAGATTCAAAAGACCAAAGTTGGGGAATATGTCATTAGATATAGATAACTAAATTCATTAAATATCACAGTTAACAAATATATTGAGATTAGATCCAGAGGTAGATCCTTAATGAACTGTCCGACGTGCACAGCTTTCCTAGGGGTAGGTTGCATTGCATGCCAGAGTGTGTGTGTGTGGTCACGTGATGTGCATTTACAGCGGTCTAATGTAGACTCAGAGTTGTTCAGAAACGCTAGTGTGGACGCGGATCGTTTTTATTCTAAAACGTCGTTTTCAAACTAAAACGTATTGGTGGAAACGGGGCCTTAGACTGTATTGTATCAGGAATGCCTTTACTGCTGTGTGAGTCAATGTCACTGGTAGAGGTGGAGTTTCCCTTGTCTGTGTCTGTTGGTCACGTCTGTGGTAAATAATCGGCATCACTCAGCTGTGTGTGTGTGTGTGTGTGTGTGTGTGTGTGCGTGCGTGCGTGCGTGCGTGCGTGCGTGCGTGCGTGCGTGCGTGCGTGCGTGCGTGCGTGCGTGCGTGCGTGCGTGCGTGCGTGCGTGCGTGCGTGCGTGCGTGCGTGCGTGTGTGTGTGTGGTGGAGGGGGGTTGGAAGGCTGAGAGAGTTTAATTAAGGAAATGGCTGCCCTGCTGTGGAGTGGTTAATGGCCTCTCTGTGTGCATGTTTATCTTGACAGTAACTTAAATCATCAGGTAGTGCTTCACACAGAACAGCCATTCAAGTGTTTCTGGTCAAAAAACAGCCTTAAGTGAATAGAAGAGAAAGCTCTGTCTGAAAGCGGCATATACAGCTTTGTTTTTGTCTTGTGGTGCTTGGTTTAATGTGATGCAATTAAAAACTGTAAAATGACTACAAGTTAGTTTTTTACAATGTAAAAAAAGCATACAATGTAGTCTGACTCTCTTTTGAGCATGCTCACTGAATGAATTGTTCAGAAAGACCACTCGTTTGAATCAGTAAGACAAACCTCAGAAGGTTTACTGAGTGAGTTGCTTTGTTTTAATACAGACATCGCTAAAAATAACAGGTTTTCAGTATCATCTCTGACTGATAAAGACATTTTGATTGTTTTGTAATGGATGAAGGGAAATTGGGGCGACACTGTGGCTCAGTGGTTAGCTTTGTCATCTCACAGCAAGGAGGTCAAGTCCCGGCTGGGTCAGTTGGCGTTTTTGTGTGGAGTTTGCATGCTCTCCTCATGTTGGTGTGAGTTTCCGGTTTCCCTCACAGTCCAAAGACATGTGGTACAGGTGAATTAAATAAATTAAAGTTGGTGGTTCATTCTGGCGATAAATAAAGGGACTAAGCCGAAGGAGAATGAATGAATGAATGAAAGATTGAATGAATAAAGGGAAATTATTGCAGGAAAATTGTTTTATTTGGAATATTTGGCTATTTAAGGTAATATATTTATTGTACAGTTGGGTTTTTAAGCATACAAGTGAAGGTTTAAATTTAGTGTTTCTGTCTATACACACAGTTTATTGTTTTATTTATTTTTTCTGGGCAACAAAAACGTACAATTTCACTACAATTTCACTGTAATGTACTCTGTAAAAAAACTAATGACAAAAAGTCAAGACAACAAATATTTTTATGTAGCTTTACCTTATTTTAGTAAGTTAATCAGGCTTTAACTACATTTTTTTCTAGTTATACAAAGTTTAACTTAATCTTTTTAGTCAGCTTGATTCATGTAAATTGAGATGACTAGAAAAGTTACCTTGATTCAACTAAGCAAGGTTTTTAATATATTGGGAAATTATATATATATATATATATATATATATATATATATATATATATATATATATATATATATATATATATATATAGCATTCAATGCATCTTTGCAAAAAAATTTTCAATTTCACATTCTTCATATAAAGGTCTTCTCTTTTTCCACAATTTTTAATTCCTCATTAAAGATTACAACACGTATTGTACTTTTGACTTACAAAATCTTTTTTCCGTTGAAAGACAGCTCATGCATTGCTTGTAATTTTCTCATCCGCAGAGCAGAGTTTGCAGGGTTCACGCACGGTCTTAAAGTCTTAATGTCTTAAATTTCAAAAACAAAATTTTAAGCCTTAAAAATCCTAAATTTACTGAAATATTGTGTTGTAGGTCTTAAATCATTTTAAACAGGTCTTAATTTCCCTCTGTAAAGCTACCTAATCGGGCCAAATTTTGTTTAATATTAACTTTTTTTTTATTGCAAAGAGATCCAATTTACAGCAATTTCTCTTAATTAAATTCCCTAATCAGGGAAAGAAAACTAAAAAATAATTACACAATTCCTCATGATAGTAACTGAACAACTTCTCACTTTACATCATACATTATATGTGAGTGGAGCTTGGGGACATTCAGAATAAAAAAAATGATGCTTTTCTGATTGGTGGCTTTTTTTGTGGGTGGAGTTTCAGGACATTCAGAAAAAAAATGATGCTTTACTGATTGGATGCTGTTTTTGGGGGCGGGGCTTCGAAACGTTCAGAATTGAAAGATGATCCACTAATTGGTGTCTTTTAAATGTGGGCGAGACTTTGCAACGTTAACAATCAAAGACGTTCCTGGCAACTTGACTGAAGGAACGTTCTCTCTCTCACACACACACACACACACACACACACACACACACACTCGATTTACATCTAAAAACACACCCAGGCCTCAAGGCTGCATTTTCAAGGCTTCAACACACAACACCGCCTTAGGGAAAGCAGACAAGGCTGAATTGAGACGCTCTCTGTCTCTGTCTCCCACACACATACTGAAGATAGTGTTACACAGAATGAATCGGCAGGCTGAAGAAGCAGCTGTCCTGCAGATTAATCAGCCTCTGTGTCAGCGAGACCCAGATCAAGACTTGCATGTGAATCTGTCAAATAAATGACCAATGAACTCACTTTGGTGTCTGTGTGTCTGTGTGTCTGTGTGTCTGTGTGTCTGTGTGTGTCTGTGCGTGTCTGTGCGTGCGTGTGCGTGTGCGCGTGCGTGTGCGCGTGTGTGCGCGTGTGTGCGCGTGTGTGCGCGCGTGTGTGTGTGTGTGTGTGTGTGTGTGTGTGTGTGTGTGTGTGTGTGTGTGTGTGTGTGTGTGTGTTTTGAGGAGCTTGTTTTTGAACTGTAGCCTTCTGTGATGTCACTGGGCTTGAGATAAAAGAGCTCAGAGATTTTCTGTATATTGTTGTTGTTGTCTGTAATGACGTCTTTCAAAGCCAGGTTAACACCGGATACTTTAGTTTATCAACCGTTGTGTTAATGTAAACGTACGCCACAAGTAAAAAATTTGAGCTCCGAAGAAAATTAATATAAATATGCATTAAATTGGTCAAAAGTGACAGTCAAGATATTAATGGCGTTATAAAGATTTCTGTTTCAAATAAAAGTTGCTCTTTTAAACTTTCTGTACTACAAAATATTTGTGAATATATGTGCATAAATGTTTTTCCCCATTTATTTAAGCTTTTGAATTGCATTATGGGACATTGATCTTTCTTCCAACAAACTTTAACCCTGAAATGGTCGAAAAAGTGACTTTTAGAAACATTTTTAATAGTTTAAAATGCTATATTGTCAGAGTTTTTGATATAAATTACCATACAAAAACCTTGTAATAAACTGTCTGTACATTTTCGGTTATTTTACAGACTTATTTCTCTGTATATTATTTCTTATACATTATATTATTTCAAACTACTAAAATGTCAATACAAGTCACTTTGTTAAACTGTAGAGTTGGATTTACAGCATCAAAAGTCGACAGAGCAGAGATAGAATAGGCCATAATGCAATTTACAACCATAAATAAATGAAAAACTCCTAAAATTACATGTAAACCGGTAATTAATAGATATTTCTATAGTCTAGTTTCTACAATATTGAAAAGCCTGAATGTTTCATATTTTCAACGTGCATGTTAATAATAAGAAAAGCTTGTGATTACGGAGTCAGCATAATAGAGAGGTCATGTGACAATCAGCTTTGCATCTCAGGAGTAAATCATACTTTTTGATGGATTTTGGATGAGTCGAGGGTGTAAAATTGAAGCTCACATGAGTCCTTAGAAGGAATAAGAGATTGTTCAGATGGAGACTTCCCATGTTTGAGTCAGCAACCTGAAGTTAAATTTTTTTCTCAGTGTGTCTTTGAACACTTAAAGGGCTATGCAGTTGTGTGTACTCATCTGAATAAAGCTGTATTTACGTTTATGTAGAAAGAAATTACTAGAATTTGAATGCGTTTATCTGTATAGCCTTTTCTCTCTTTCTCTCCATTTAGTGTGCTTCAGAAAAATGTAGTCTTAAAAACAGGAGGAGAAGGAATGTTCTTTTGGGTTTTCACAATTTGAGTTTTTTCAGTAGTGACTAGAATATTTCCAAATGCAAGTCAAAATAAATTTGAAGCTGCTTTGATTTTAATGAAAGTTGCTAAAAATGGCTGCAAGTGAAAATGCTAACAATGTCCGCAATCGTACACCGTTTGTAGTTATGTTTTGTTAATGCATTATCAACTTTATTTTTTGAATTAACAATGACAATGTTATATATTATTAAGTTGAAAGGTTATAAATTATTTACACATTTTTATATATTGCTTGAGATTAATGTGTTAAGTGACCAAGACAAATCGCTTGAATAAAAATTTGGAAATTACATAAATAATCTATGAATAAAGCAGTCCCATGTGTTCAGGACAATCATGTCAGCACTTACTCAGAATCTGGTCCGAATTATTAATTAAAAAAAGAATCTGCTAGGTGGGTCTATGAGCTTTTCTGAAGTTCATGTTTAGAAAAATAAACAGTTTTTCAGTTAATGTGTTTGACTATTGTTTTTGCTGTCATGCAGCAAAAAATCTGAAAAAAAAATGTTTTAATTTATCCGCCTTTTTATATATTGGCTTTCAGCCTCCCAATATAAAGAGTTATCAATTATCGGCATTGGCCAAAATTTCCATATCGGTGCATCCCCATTGTGATTTTTGACATTGTAAAATTGCTTTTGTTAAAGCTATTTATTTTGTAAAGGTGAAATTAAATGTGATGTCACATCAATAGCAGATGTAAACATCCTTATCATTATGTTCAGATGTATTTTTAAACCACTGATTTCTCACCACTGTCATTTTTGTTGTTGTTGTTGTTGTCTTTTATTGATAAAAAAAATCATATGCATATTTACAAATTTGTTTTCATTCAGCATATAGATTTCCATTATAGTATACATTAGGGCTGCATGATATTGGAAAAAATCTGATATTGGGATATTTTATTTTTCTGTTATTTAAATATTGCGAAAGATTGCAACTGTTTGCAATTGCAAAATTGGCACGTTTAAGGTCTGTTTTCTTTAAAAATCAGCGATCTCCACTGGCTGAGTGATATCCTATATAAAGTGGGTCTCAGACTGTACAAGAGGCACTGCATTCAATTACATTTTTCCCCGCCATGTCTTTATAATATGAGTGTTTATTTTACCCCAGTATATTCATTGGATCTTCTGCGCTAGCCTGCCGATTCTGACAGGCTCAGTATTTAATCAGTATTTAACTGATTGTATTTTAATTACATTACAACATCGATGCTGTAAAAAGAATCAAATAAAATGGAAAAAAAACTCACAATAACCGGTAACCGGAAGTTTATCAGTATGGGAACAACACTAGCTCGGCATATACCCTATTGTAGCATATAAAAATACATTCATTTTCTTTTCGGCTTAGTCCCTTTATTAATCTGGGATCGCCGCAGCAGAATGAACCACCAACTTATCCTGTATATGTTTTACGCAGCGGATGACCTTCCAGCCGCAACCCAACACTGGGAAACACCCATACACTCTTGCATTCACACACGTACACTACGGCCAATTTAGCTTATTTAATTCACCTATACCGTATGTCTTTAGATTGTGGGGGAAACCGAACACCTGGAGGAAACACACACCATCACGTGGGTAAACATGCAAACTCCACACAGAAATGCCAACTGACCCAGCCTGAGCTCAAACCAGCAACCTTCTTGCTGTGAGGCGATCGTGCTGCTCTCTGTGCCACTGTGACGCCTGCATATAAAATTTCGCCTTAATTAAGCATGCATTTTTATTTTTTTATTTACACCATCATTGTTTTTTAAATATGATATAGCACAATATATGATAGTGCACACTAAGCTACTGTCGTTAATATCTCTTCCTATTTCTGTCACAAACACAAAGACGGATTGTATGATCTAAGTGAATGCCATGAGTCTACTGAAAGAAGCACTGTTTCCTTATCTTCAAGTGTTCTCAGGTCTGCTGTGTGTGTGAGAGTGTGAGTGTGAGTGTTTGTGAGTGAGAGAGAACAGTAACCGTTGAGTCTCCTGCAGTTCATCCATCCAGACTCAACAGCAGCCGTATCTGAGCTTTAGCGATAACAGCTTGGCTCTATAATTCATGTCACATGCAAATTCTACTTCAGAACAGCTGGAGTTTGGCTCGGTGTGTGTTTTATCCTCATGCGCGTTTGTAAAAGTTTCTCATCTGTGAATAGTGTCTTTTAAGTAGCGCCATTGTGAGTTTGTGCTCGCTGTCGTTCCTAATAAGGCCAAATCAGGACTCTTTGGCTGTGGTGTGTGTACACTTGATAAACGATTGAGCTGGAGATCCTCCTTCTGCTCTTTGTTGCCTCACTGAGGTGTTCATGGGAAGATCCATCGTCTTACCAAATATGGGGGTAGAATCTCTCTCTGTTTATCTCTCGGTTTCTCTGGATGTCTGTGCGTGCTTGTCTTTTCTGGCTTGCACAAACTAGAACTTTCTGAGTGTCTCATTGCTGACTGTAGTTACGATAAATAGGTTTTTACTTGCTCTGTAATTTGCGACTTCACTGTGTGTGATTGTAGAACCATTAAAAGGAGAGTTTATCCAAAAATGAAAATTGGCTGTTAATTTACTTGGCCTCGGGTCATGGAAGATGTAGCTGAATGTTTTCTTCAGTAGAAGATTATCAGGGAAGTATAAGTCAATGGTTGACGTCAGTGGTGGAAGGAGTACTGAAAAATCTTCCTCAAGTAAAAAATATCATTACTTAACCAAAAATGTTGTAAATATTACTCAGTACGAGTAAAAATAGCCCTTTAAAGAGTAGGGAGTATTACACTGTGAGAAGCTGATGCATTTACATACGGTTTGTGTGTGTGTGTGTGTGTGTGTAAACGTAACATTCTGTAGTGCATTTATAACGACTTTGAAAGGGTAATACATATTTTTATCTCGACTCTGCTAGATTATTGTAATGTCCTCTATGTGGGTATTAGCCATACCTCCATTACTCGTCTGCAGAGGGTGCAGAATGCTGCTGCTCGTTTGCTGACGGGGACATGCAAACGGGAGCACATTACACCCATACTGGCTTCTCTTCATTGGCTTCCTGTACAGTTTAGGATACATTTTAAGATTTTAGTTTTGGTGTTTAAATGCCTAAATGGGCTATCACCAAGATACTTGTCCTCATTAATCAAGTTAATCCTTCGAATCGCTGCATTCAAATCAGTGTTTGAAAAACGCAAAAATCAGGAAAGAGATTGAGTCTTTAGTCTTTTGAGTTGGTTATGAAGTTACAAACAGTCAATTAACACAGAAGTACTGGGATAACAGTTTAGTTAAGATAAAACTACTGATGTTTATGGTAAAGATTAAAATCACCCTCTTTTAACTTGACACTCAAAAATGAAAGTTGTAGGCAGCAATTAGATTATTTAACCAATAGGTGGCGACAACCAGCCATCAAAAATATGCCACTGTATAATTCTTCAAAAATGATTCTTCTAGCAATGAAACCAAGTTTTATGAGTGAATAACTGAATCGTTTATTGAAAATGAGACTAAAAATAAATAAGGGTTGTACAAAATATGATGTTAGACTTCCACATTTAGCGTTATCAGCAACAGTAGTAACAGTGAATTTTTCATAGTACTGAATATTTTACAGTTTCTCCATTTTATTTTTAATAAAATTACATGTTCAAAGTTCTGTTTGTTACAACCAAAAGTTTCTTGCAGTTCTGTTTTTGTAATGAATGCAAAGCAAATTACATTCATCTCCTCTCCTTTTTGGCTGATCCAAAAAATGGCCCGATCTGTGACTAAACCATAATGTGATCCGAACCGTGAGTTTTGTGATTCGTTACATCACTTCTAAAAATGTACTCAAGAGAAAGTAAGAGTACACATTTTTAAATCTACTTGGTAAATTACAATTCCTGAGGAAAAGCTACTGTTACAGGAATTTGGGTATTTGTAATTTGTTACTTTACACCACTGGTTGCCATCCATGTGAGAGTAAAAAATAAAAGTGTCTCTTCATAAAATGGAGAGAGGTCTCATGATGAAGCTAAAGTAGCCACTTTATTTTGAAATGAGGAAGTATGCTCTTTTCTGCCAATTTATTAAAACGTCTGATTAATTTGTCTCTGTGGTTGAATGGCTAGAAATATCAAACGGCAGTAAACAATCAAACTAGTCGTGCTACAACAAACCAGTGTTTTAATGACAGTAAATTGATATAATAAGAAAATATCTGTTTGTTACATCAAGCAACATAAGCTGATCTGGATGGCTAAAAATCAATCAAAGTGCATAAGACCGGACGTTTCGTCATATTTAATTTATAATATCTGTGACCGCTCTTACTTGAAATATAAGGTAGATATGTCTGTGCCATTATTTACAACATTGCCACCTTTAATCCATGGCTTCAACAAACAGTCTTGAGTGTGTTCATGGCAGTCTATGGTGTGTATTAGTGTATGTTTTTGTATGTTTTTTTTGTATGTCTTCCTGATTAAGAGCACTGGTCTTCATATAGGTTTCAGCATCCAGGGTACTTTCAGCTTATCCACAGGTTGTTGCAGAAGGGTTGTAGAACAGTCGGTCACAGTCGGTAGAGAAAGGATTTGCTAAATGAAGTATCAGTTTAAAACCGTTAAGTCCTGCAATCGTGCTTTTGTATTTGGAGATGAAAGATTTGGGATTGGGAAGTCTTAAACAAAACACATGTACACATGTTTTCACTACTGTTGGTTAATGGCTGCAAGTCAGAAAAGGTTTGTTTTCTGTAATTATTTTAATCATATGTTCATTGACTGAAAATAAAATGACTTATCTTTGCTGTTTTTAGATGGACGTAAGGCTGCTCCTGATTTCAGTTCTGCTTGGACTCAGCAGGGCACAACAAGGTAAGAACTTCAGCTTTCACAAGCATCAGATGATCACTGAGGTCTAATTTTCTGAAGGGAAAATGCTTCTGTAGAGCATTACCTAATTAACTCGACTCGAGACACAGGATTTTTAGTGAATCCATTTCTAGTTTGGTATTTAAATTTTTCGTCAGTTGATTGTATCTTTTAAGACAGCAACAAACCAAGCTAACAACAAAGAACCACCTAGCATCGGCTACGCCAGACAGACAACAGCCAACTTAAACTAAAGCGTATATGTTCTCCCTCTGCATGAGTTGATCGGTGCATCCCAAATCGCACTATTCTACACCATTTTGTAGTATAAAGCGAATTAATAGTGCATTCACATTGAAATTTATTATTAAAAGAACACTAAAAATACTGGGTTCCACACAATTCCTTCATGTTGCCCCAACACAAATCGAATAAGTTAACATAATTGTTTTTACTAATTTAAGTGCATTGAATATAAAACCATTAAGTTGTCCCGAAGTAGTTTAAACAAACAGCAAAAGTTATTTTTGATTGAATAAATACTTTAAATACTAGGATGATGCACTTATTCAACCATTAGAAAGAAGTGTGGTATGTTGGACACGTCACATACTCAGCAGTTGCTGCTTTGCTTATTGAACACTGACATTGGATTACTTTATTTATTTTGGATTGTGCAAGCAAACTTCCCCTACATAAGTGAATATGCCACCTCTCGATGGTGAATAAGGTTAAACTCATGCTAGGTACTATTTGATGGTTTGGTCATTAAGTTCAGTGGTTCTCAACCACAAACCTGGAGGACCACATGCACTGCACATTTTCCACGTCTCCTTAACCAAACACACCTGTTTCAGATCATCAACTCATAAGCACATGCTGCAAGACCTGAAGTGGGTGTGACAGACAAAAGAGACATGCAAATTGTGCACATAGTGCAGGTGGCCTCCAGTAATGTGGTTGAGAACCGATGCATTAGGGCAGTGTTTCTCAACCACATTCCTGGAGTACCACCAGCTCTGCACATTTTCCTTGTCTCCTTAACCAAACACCTGATTCAGATCATCAGCTCATTAGCAGAGACTGAAATACCCGTAATAGGTGTGTCAGACAAAAGAGATATCCAAAACATGCAGTGCTGGTGGTCCTCCAGAAACGTGGTTGAGAGAAACTGATTTAGTTCACTAATTTAGCAATCGTCAAACATCTTCTGTGAGAGGGTTTGAATTTCGGTTAGTAAAACAAACACTAGAAAATTCATATAGTTTGCTGTTAAGTGTGTGAGTGTATTGTGCGTAGTGTATAGTAGATGTCTTTCCATATCTGCAGGTGGCAGTATCTGTATTATCATTCCACAAAGGGAAACTGCTACTAGTGCTGCACACATAGAAACCGTAAACAAAGCGGGGTTTACATAACGTTTTTGCAGTACTTTTTGCTCAATACATTGGGATTCACTCAATATCTCTGATAATACATATCGTTTGCAATTATTTAAGAAATGTGACAAAATGACAGCCGCCTTTATGGGATCAAATTCCCGCCTAAAGTATTGCAGTCGCGGATAAAATAATAATCGTATTTCTAGGCATAGGGCAGTAACCGGTTTCAAGATTTACCGTGGTTTGGAAAAGTCAAAGCTTTAAAACCTCTCTAATTTTCTATCATACAGTTCGTATGGTATATGTAATGTCATTAACAACTACTTCATTTAGTTTTTTAGCCTATTAACCGTACACCATTAAGTGATGTACTGACACAAATATAATTTTATTTAATTATTATTTGTACTTATTTTTATTAATTAAAACAAGAACATATATTTTTAGAAACATAAGAGCATTTGCACACACCTTGTAGCTGCCAGCTTCTTGCAACTGTGTTTTCTTTCTCCAGGCAGAAAGAAATCCCTATCTGTGATTGGTTATGTTTTGCGCTCATTTGTTTTACTGTATTTCGATTTACAGCAAATTAAAAATACTGTATTTTAAAAGCGCCAAAAAGATATTTCCCACAATGCAACTTTTAAATATAGTGACATTCTGCATAACTGTCCTACAGTAAAATACTGTACATTTTACAGTTAAATACTATGTAATCTCAAGCAGAAACGAAAATACACATCAAAGGCTACTGGCCAGCCTATAATTCAGCAAACATCTGAAAAACAAATTACTTATAAACCAACATCCAAACATGCCATAGACCTGAACAGTGCAGTGGCTTAATTTATATCCAAAGAAAAGAAAGATGTCCAAAAATGCCTTATCAGGTTGGAAAGAAAGCTGCGTATTTAAAACTAATGAAGACAGCAGAAGTCAATGGTTTATTTTAATTATTTAGTCTGGCATGTTTATTGCTCCAAAATATTTTTGAATGTTTGTTAAAATAAAATATATTGTGTTCAATGGGCAAAAACTTGTTGTTTTTTTAACCAGACAATTAAAAACATAACATATTTTAGAGCAGTAATTACAATCCCGGGATACTGTGAAACCATGGTATTTTTTTCCAAGGTTATCATACCGTCAGAGTCTATTACGGCCCATGCCTACGTAGATCAAAATATTGACATTGCGTGTAAAATTATAATTATTATGAATTTTTTTTTTTTGTAATTATTTTTTGGGATCTTTCACCCTTAATTTGGATAGGATAGTGGAACTTATAGACAGGAAAGTATTGGGAGCAGAGAGAGGGGAAGGGTCTGCAAAGGACCTTGAGCCGGAAATCGAACTTGGGTCGCCGTGAGCACCATGGTGCTATATGTCAGCGCAACTAAAGCTATTGGCCTGACCAAAATTATAATTATTAAAAGAGAAAACTAAACACAGAATAAGAAACAAGGTTGCGTACCAAAAAAAAATTTGCGTTAATCAAAAATGAAAACTCAACAAAGTCAGTTTTTCCACTCATATTTGAATGTTTTGTGTGCTTACGTTTTTTCCCCTCCGCTCTTGTTCCCACAATCTACGCTTGCGTTTCCAAAAGAAGTTATTCGAGTTCACTTTAAATCACGGGCGGACTTCAGCGTCATCATTGGTCCACTAGTCTAGATTGACAGTTGCTCCTCTAGCCAATCAGGCGAAGGGGGAGTTTACATCACTCCAATGGCACTCGTGGCTGCTCAGTGTGGTAGGTGAGGATGCATTTGTTTCAGGAGTTTCAGACAATATAGGCACCTGTCCGTAATTCCAGGGAATTCATATCAATATAAGCATTTATACTGTTACATCAGACACCGGTCTGTAATCGTAGAAATTTATATGCCTACTAAGAGTTTCCTCTTTACCGTACGCCTTCTATGTGTTTCCTCTTTACTTGTGTCATTTGCTTGGTTTTGTTACTTCAGTTTTTATCTTCTCACGCTCCGATTTAAAGTTGAACGGCCAATGATGGCGCTCTTTTTCACCAATGGTTGACGCTGGTTCTACACACCAAACAAACTAGCCTGACAGACATTAACCAGTTGAACAACACTACTCAACAGCCGGCCGTTTGCTTGGTGTGTCTCTGCCTTTAAGTGATGTCTGTGTATTTAAAAGAAAAACAATCTGATAATATCCTGACAGTTTGCTGGCTCTGAATTATTGTGGAAGTATGTGTGTAGGAGCGTCTATGATTTTCGCACTCACCCAGAACACACAGCAGAGCAGAGCCTGATAAAATCATCAGAAAGCCGTCCCAGTCATCTGTTAGACATTTGCAGTGATTTTCATTCCAGGAATATTTCAGATATGGAGGCGCTTCAGAATCCAAGAAAAGAACCAAGAGAAAATGTCACGGCGTTAATGCAGAATAATAGGAGGCGGGATGCTCATCATCTCTGGCCAGTGATCTCCCATAGTCCTGTGTGGTTTATTCTGGGCTCTCTGGCCTCATGGTTTGCATTAAGTCTTTAGAGAAGGCATCATTTAAACAGTTCACATGACCTCTCCGCAGCATACAGCCAGTGTATTTTAAAATGATGGCCTCATGAGATTCACATTGCGTATGTCTGCCCGAAGTGTTTGTTATTAAATGTGCTTTGCATTGAGTTTCCTGTGTTAGTGGTGGTGGAAGGAAATGGAGAATGATGATGATGGATGTTTTTGTTGTGTGTTTGTGTGTGTGTGTGCAGATGGTAATGAATGCACCAAGGCTTCAGCCCAGTCCTGTGGCGAATGCATTCAGGCCGGAGAAAAGTGTGGCTGGTGTACAGATGAGGTGAGTTCAGAATGGGTTTTTTTTATGATACTGGTGGCAATTCAGTACTTTTTCAGATGTATGAGTGCCTAAATGATGCCTGAAGCAATACTTTGAATTAGATCTTTAAGTTAATGTTGGGCATGATTAAAGAACAGCTATTTTATTTCATTTTAATTGACTTGTATAATAAGTTTAAAGTAAAGGTTGTTTTAAAACGCGTAGTTCTGGCGACGTGCACAATTCAGATGGAGGGCAGAAAGTAAAAAACTAAATGGAGACACAGAGGAAAGTCTGTATTTTTGTGATTTATACCATATTTCAAAGGAGATATAAATAGAAAATAATCACATATGTTGGGCATGATCCTTATATCATGAAGAGGAGTGCGTTTTCTACTGAACTAAAATATCTTTTGCCTGTCATCGAGACGGTAGATATTGTAAGCCATTACGTGAAATGAAAAATACTTTATTCAATTCAATTCAATTCACCTTTATTTGTATAGCGCTTATACAATGTAGATTGTGTCAAAGCAGCTTCACATAAAAGGTCACAGTAAATAGGAACAGTGTAGTTCAATTTGTAGTGTTTAAGTTCAGTTCAGTTTAGCTCAGTTCAGTGTGGTTTAATAATCACTACTGAGAGTCCCAAGTATTGAAGAGCAAATCCAACGATGCGCAGCTCTACAGATCCCGAACCATGCAAGCCAGTGGCGACAGCGGAGAGGGAAAAAAAAACTTCACTAAATGGTGGAAGTGAAGAAAAAAAACCTTGAGAGAAACCAGGCTCAGTTGGGCACAATCATTTTAATTTCTCCGCTGGCCAAACGTCTTGTGCAGAGCTGCAGTGGCGCAGTGGCGGAGGCTGGAAGCTGGCCTCAGCGAAGACTCGTCTGTCTCTGGAGCGTCACAGGAATCAGTCTCATGTTCTCCACTCTTCCATGACCATCACAGTAGCTGCTCAGGATTCGGCCAGGTCCAGGATATGGAAACCTTGGGATCATCTCGTCGTTGGTATTGGATCAAATCAGTGACTCTGCATAGTCTGAGGGCCTCGGGAAGAGTAACCCCAGGTGGAAATGGAGAATAAAGAAAATAATTAGCGTAGCTGATGTTAACAGTGTATATCAACAAGACGCATAACCTGTGTGGAAGCCTCCTAAGTGGTGCACTGAGTGTATGCTTTACTAAACAGATAGGTCTTTAATCTAGTTTTGAATTGGGAGAGTGTGTCTGAGCCTCTGATGATCTATGCCAGTGGTTCTCAAACTTTTTTTCACCGAGTACCAACTCAGAAGAAAAATTGTCTCTCCAAGTACCACCATAATGACCAGTTTTAAAAAACTGTATTGTAGCAGGCCTAATTAAGCAGCTGCACAGTTCAAAAACGAAGCAGATTAACTCCTATTATTAAGAATATTTATTATTGTCAGCCACTTTAAACATTATAAACAGTTTGGACATGAACTGTGCTTGCAGGTAAAAAGAATAATGTTTAAGTTAAATGTGCTTCTAAAAGTTAATTAAAAATGGTACTGTTCTTAAAAAGTAAAAAGAAAACTGCTGACCTTAAATGTAAAGTATTAACATGTAGTAGCCTATTCATCAAAACCTGGAAATGTTCCTTGGAACTCATAAATATAGGCTATATGTCGTCATATTCATATAAAACCTCTTTTTGATCTTTTTTTATATAGATGTTGTATGTATATGAATTATTTGTATATCTTTAAAATCTAAACATTAACTTGTATTTTAAATATGTGATTTGGGTTTACATATTTAAATTAGAAATTAGATCTGCTTACTGCGCATTAGAGTAGGCTTTGTGTGTCGGATACGCCCCCAACAACCGTTACAAATATGGGGAGGAGATTAGCGTCAAATGGTAGAATACACAACAAACATTTAGAAAACTGAAAATAAAATAAAAGGTTTAGCCTATATAAATCAATTTTTTTTAAGTGCGTTAATTTTTTTTAAACTTTAATTATTCATCAGTTCCTCCGCGTACCACTAGAAGGTAGCCTGTGTACCAGTTTGAGAACCACTATTCTATGCTATAATCACAATGCACCACAGCTTACACTAATGTTACAGTATTTATTACAGTTTATCAGTTTAAGTGTCGTGATGTTTATATCTGATTTTTATATAACACATTAATATATAATACACATCGCTAGGCCTGTATATAATCATTATTGGTGCTGTCAAACGAATTATTGCATTAAAAAAAAGTTTGTACACATTGATGGATTTAATAAATGTTTATTACAAGCCACCTTTTCTTCCGTTTTTCAGCCAGTTTCTTGAACTTACTCTATGAGTTAAACTTTTGGAAGTCTATAAAAGCTGTTTGGCATTTTTTATTTTTAAAAATTCATAAATGCAAACACACAATTGCGCAATTCCATAACAAATTCATAATAAAACCCAAGCCACCTAACCAAACATATTTAATTCATAAATATTCACAGTCACTCATCTTTACAAACTTTGCAGACGTCTTTACAAACTACAATCATTTGTCAGTAAAAGTTATAATACTAATAACAGCAACTTCACATTTGAATGTTTTTTTGCAGACATATGAACATATTGGCCTCCTTTGTCAAATACACAATACATTTCACTTTAAATAATATATTATACAGAATAGTTACAGACTGAAATCATATATTTTAAATTATTTACATTTTTTTATTTAGCAGACATGTTTATTCAGACCAATGTACAAGTGAGGATCAAAGAAGCCATTCAAATCAATATATCCTTAGATAGTTTAGATTTTAGATTTTTTTGCACAATGTTTCTCAGAAACGTGGCGCATTGATGAGAAAGTGTTTGGTGCATATGAAGAGGAAAGAGTGCATCACCTACAGGTGGTTTGTCCAGCCGACTCACCTGCATGAAGCACACTCAGTATTGCACATTTTTTTTCCAAGAAGCATGTGGTGTTTTATAAGAAAGTGTCTGATTCATACGGAGAAAAAATGATTGTGCTTCCTACAGGTTGTTTCTGAAGCCCACTCGCCCACATGAAGCACACAAAAATAAAATGCTTTATAGCGAAGCGTCTGTACTTTTGCACAACGGTTATAATTCGTAAAAATGTCTTTGTGCTTATTTAAAGTACAGGAGCTGAAATCCAATATCCCCATTACACATCCAAGAACATACTAGTTTTAATATATAGAGTACTGGGTTTTAGTCCCCAACACTTTTATAAAGCCAAAGTAAAAAAAAAAATGAAAATGTGCTGTCAATTTTCTTATCTTTCTATAAGTACATACTCCTATTCAGTAGAGTATAAGGAACATATTGTGTTTAATTTGTGTGTACGCAATATTTTGAAATTTTAGGTACACTGTGGTCATAAAGGGATAGACAAGGTCAGCAAAAATACTCCGGTAGGCTGTGGCATTGACACAATCCTCAATTGGTACTAATGGGCCCGAAGTGTGGCAAGAAAATATTTGCACACTATTACACCACCACCACCAACAGCCTGAACCATTTATACATGCTTTCATGTTGTTGAGGCCAAATTCTGACCTTATAATCTGAATATCACAGCAAAAATCGAGACTCCTCAGATCAGGCAACGTTTTTCCAATCTTCTATTGTCCAATTTTGCTGAGCCTGTGGAAATTGTAGCCTCCGTTTCCTGTCCTTAGCAGACAGGAGTGACTACCGGTGTGGTTTTTTGCTGCTGTAGCCCATCTGCCTCAAGGTTGGACGTGTTGTGTGTTCAGAGATGCTCTTCAGCATACCTCGGTTGTAACGAGTGGTTATTTGGGTGACTGTTGCCTTTCTATCAGCTCGAAGCAGCTTCCTAAGACCGCAGTGCATCATCAGAAGCTGTGGGTATTAATGTTGTTTTGCCTTATTTATTTTGTGCTGTCAAAACGACTGTAGCCATTGATATTTTATGAATAGCCAAGGGCTGATTTGCTTTGTTGATCTGTAGAAGAAAACTCATCCACATTTGGCATGGCCTGAGACAATTAACAGCAAATTAAGATTTTACGTGAACTTGCCTTGTGCTCCCGTTTCCCCCACAAGTCCAAAGACATTTGCTATAGGTAAATCGGGTAAGCTAAATTGTCCGTAGAGTATGTTTGTGAATGAGAGTGTGTGGGTAATTCCCAGTGATGGGATTGCAGCCAGAAGAGGATCCGCTGCTTAAAAACCTATGCTAGATAAGTTGGCGGTTCTAAGCCGAAAAGAAAATGAATGAACTTGCCCTTTAAAGAAGGCAGTGGCTGCTCTTGAATTATGTGCATTTAGGGAAAAATGTTATGTGGGGAAGCCGTTTCCTGTAGTCCGATTATTTGTTTATTCAAGCCTGTAGAGGACATCCTGTGATTCTGCAAAGGCTTTTGTCTCCCAAAAACATGTTTTTTTGGATGGCGAAATATCGAAATGAGTGACATCACCTCTCGCCCCACCTTCATTCGGCTGTGGCTGATTATTATTTCTTGAGTCATTTCAGAGGAACTTTAGCACATATTACCCCTCAGTGTTCATGACTCAGCGTCCTGTGTGATCATGTCTGTTCCTGCCATGTGGAGAGGATTATGGCAGCACAGGAAGCACCAATCGCCTCTAGCCACTTTAAAGAAAGCAGGATATATACTAACACTAAACTTCATGTAATGCAGACTGGAGGGCGTGAGTTTTGTAAGGAAGGCATTAACGAGCACACTGCACATCCCATGCCAACACAACGCTGGCTCAGCCAATGGTGTTAGTTTAGGGGCGGGGCTGCATGTTTGTCTGGCCAATAGCAGGCAGGTGGAGTTTCCTGGAAATGGTATTTTGTTTTTTACTTTATTTTTTAGAGAAATATGTTGTCGCTATTACAGTTAAAGTTCATGTGCATCAAGTAAATGTTCAAAATAAACAAAAAGAATGAACAAAACTACATGATCACTTAATAGCATTAATAATATTCTTCAGACCTTCTATAGGTCTATGTTGTGTTTGGGATGTTTTGAATGCTGTACTTGAAGCCATATACTTGATATTTTTCCTGCAATTCCATTGGTGGCGCTAGTGGTTCACAGTTCACCTTAATATAGCCACAGCATATTTAATTCATAAAAATTTAAGTAAATAGTTTTTTGGTTTTTTACAATCACTCATCTTTACTCCTGCAATTTAGATTTCCACATAGGTAATTACATGGAACAATGCCCTTGTTTGAATTTTTTTTGTGTAAAATATATATTTTGGCAGTTCATTCCACTGTGGCAACCCCAGATTAATAAAGGGACTAAGCCGAAAAGAAAATGAATGAATGAAAATATATTTATTTGGCAGGGTTAATAGTTACTGTAAATGGAAATTGAAACCATTTGTTACTTTGAAAAAATAAACAGGGGTACATACCTGATAAACGGGTATAATATAAACAGTAGTACATACCTACATACCTCTGATTATTAATAGCAACCTGTACATATAATTGAAGTCAGAATTATTAGCCCCCTTTAATTTTTATTTTTATTTTATATTTATATATATATATATTTTTTTATATTTGCCAAATGATGTTTAACAGAGCAAGGAAATTTTCACAGTATGTCTGATAATATTTTTTCTTCTGAAGAAAGTCTTATTTGTTTTATTTTGGCTAGAATAAAAGCAGTTTTTAATTTAAAAAAAATCATTTTAAGGTCAAAATTATTAGCCCCTTTAAGCTATATATATTTTTCGATAGTCTTCAGAACAAACCATCGTTATACAATAACTTGCCTAATTACCCCAACCTGCCTAGTTAACCTAATTAACCTAGTTAAACAGAAATTGGGGAAAAAATAAACGGGTGGCTAATAATTCAGGGGTCTAATAATTCTGACTTCAACTGTATATTCATCTATTGTATTGTAATCTCTGTTTATAGGTGATATAACCTATATACAATGTTCATAGTACAGCCATCTGTAAAAATTACCCATAGTTTTTCTACAATTGCACTTTATGACTTATATCCTGCACTTGCTGCTATTGCATTCCTGTTTAGACCTAAACTGCATTTTGTTGCCTTGTACTTGTACATGTGTATACTGACAGTAAAGTTGAATCTAATCTAAATAAAGTGGATAAGTTATTTAGTTTAACTCGATTTACTAAAATATTATATCAAAATAAATCAGGCTATTAAAAAAACTAATAACAATGCTGCAGAATTACATGTATTATTACATATATTAATTTATAAAAATCTATTTTAATGCTATAAATTATATTTTAATTTACTTTTAAAATGGTTTAGTCCCAATTTATATATTTTTTTCTGGGCAAAAAAGCTTGTAGAGAGTCTTTAGGATTTAAATACAAATTTTTACTATTTATATCCTTACAATTTCACTGTGAATATTTAGACTGAACCTTTAACTAACCCTTTATAGGCAACTCATTGAAACACTTATTGCTAGAACTTCTATGTTAAGCTGGTTTGACATAATCTGCATTGTAAAAGCGATATAGAAATAAAGATGAATTGTAAAACCTGTGTTAGTGGGGATTATAACAAGATTTGTTTACTTTTATGACTTTAATACATAATTATATTGTAATGCATGCCTAATAAAGAGTTAATTATTCTTGTTGGGTCACTTTACAATAATGTTTCATCAGTTAATGTATTTACTAATATGAACTAATAATGAATAATGTTTGTATTAATCGGGCTGCACAATATATCGTTTCAGCATTGATATCGCAATGTGTCTATCCACAATAGTCTCATCGCAAGATATGCAATGTTCAGTTAGCATTATTGTTTATCTATAGTTTATTAAACCAGGGACCACAGGTCAAAAAGTATGAGATTTGTGGATCTCAAAACACTGCAGAATTAAACCACAATAGGGTGAATGAAAGTTTGTAATTTGTGTGTGTTTTTGAGGCCTGTGGCTGTGTGAGCATTTTTATAATGTTTAAAACATTCAGGCACAAGAAATTGTACCATTTATAACTTAAATAGTTTAATGCAGTGTTATTTTACGTTTAATTGTTCAATGCATCTACCTGAATACTGTTCAATAGAGCACTGTTTGTTTCACTTTAGTTTTTGCTCCACTGTGTTTATGTATGACTATAGTTTGTTTATTATATGTATATAATATATTATATTAAAAAATCTTTATGTAAAATAATATATAGCCCCATACATGACTAACACCCCTACAAAATAGTCCCAGTCAGTCTAAATTAATGACTTTCCGAATGCTATTAAAGTCATCTGCTGAAATTGAATTCATATCGCTACTATATTCCAGAGAAAAAAATATTGCAATGTCAGATCTTTCCAATATCATGCAGCCCTAGTTATTAATCATAGTTCAACATTCACTAATGCATTATTAAAATCCAAAGTCATGCTTGTTAACCTTAGTTAACACTCCATGAGTTAACGAAGTAATAATAAACCACTGTATTTTCGTTAACTAACATGGACAAATACTATAATAAATGTCCTCATTTGTAAGTCGCTTTGGATAAAAGCGTCTGCTAAATGTAAATGTAAATGTATTGTTCATTGTTAGTTCATGTTAGTAAATGCATTAACTAAAGTGTTACTAATATTTCTTGTCTTTTTGGGTGTAAATATCACTGGTGCTCGTGCTGCGCTCCAGCTGGTACTGTATTTGTTTGAGTGTTCATGATCTCACACTGTTTTCTTCTACTCCCTTGTGTGTTTCCGCAGGGCTTTCTGAAACAGGGAGAGCAGAAATCCACACGCTGTGATGAGATCGAGGCTCTAGTGAAGAAGGGCTGCTCCCTGACCAGCATAGAAAACCCTCGTGGAAAGATAACCATCGTCAAGAACCAGCCTGTAACAAACCGCACAAAAAATGGAGCAAAACTGAAGCCAGATCAGATCACCCAGATTCAGCCTCAGCAGCTCAGCCTGAACCTCAGAGCGGGTACTGTTTAGTGTCTGTCTCAATTGTAGAGATGCACAGATTGACCCATCAGAATGAGATGGTTTTTGCTCCAAGAGCTTGTTCGCTAATGATTTTTAATTAAAATTTTTTTGGGGAAGGGGCAATTTAATTTCTGGACTTTTCTTACAAATAGCATTGCAATATTTTATAGTAAAACTTTTATAGTAAATTTTATATAAAAATTGTGCAAATGGAGCATTAAAGGAATAGTTCGACCAAACATTTACTCACTGTTTAGTCACCCTCAGGTGGTTATTACCTTTGAGTTTCTTTTATCTGTTGAACACAAAATGTTCCATAGTAGGAAAAAACAAATACTATTTAAGTTAATGGTTACAGGTTTTTGCTTTTTTCAAATATTTAAAATATTTTGGGTGAACTATCAATTTAATGCAGGAGTTCCCAAACCTTTCAGCTCGCGACCTCCAAAATAACAATGCCAGTTACTCACGGTCCCCCATTTCCTCTGATGTGGTTATACACCTTGCATGTTATAATCTTTCCAAGTGTAATTTTAATTTCATTTTGAACAACACCACTCAAAGATCATCCTACATGTTCAATCGTGGCCTGTATTTACTTTTAGTGAGCGTGAGTGCTGTTTAATAGAGTAGGGTCTGTCTGCATACTGCAAGACAGGGGTGTAACATAAAGGGGGCGTAAACTGTAGCACATTAAAGGTGTAACTTATTGAGACCCACGTCAAAACTATTTGTCAGAAATATGTTGCTGTACATCAGTTTCTAGCGTCTACACCTACTTCACACCTAAACCCAACCATCACAGTTATTAACATCTACACCTTCCCTAAACCTAAACCCAACCATCATCAGCCATGTTACCATCCAAAAATGCGAATTAACTTTGTGCTAAACTGGATTATCGCAAAAAAGACGTGCGAATAAAGCAGCGTTTCCATCCAATGAGTCAAAGAGAACAAAATCGTCACTTCCTGATTAACTGGCACCAAATATCAGCAATAAAAACAGAGTTTGCTACGGTAGGAGAAGCTGCATGAATCTTTTTTTCATTTAATAAATGACTTACACGTCAGAAGACGATGCTGACGCAGTGAACGTGCGGTGGCTTTTGAAGGTATGAGACGCAGAGTACAGACTCTTGATTCTGGAGGTCATTAATAATATAATAACACTAATACTGAAATGGTTACAGTGTTTTAGAATGACCAAAACAACATTTCAGATGTTTAACAATGTGCTCAGCCTGCTGGTTTGTCCTTTCACACATATTTTTGTTATTACATGATCTCATGTAATCCCATGACTTTTTTTAATGCGCATACTGGAATTTGTTTGGTAAAAGTGTTTCCATCGTAGTTTACATTTTTTTTATGCGCATTTTCAAAATTTATGTGCATCTTGGTGGTTTCATCAACCAGTTTTTATGCGCATATCCAAAAGGCGCATAAAAATAGGTGGATGGAAACGTAGCTATAGTTATTAATGTCTGGACGTACCCCAACCTCAACCCAACTATCATGGTTATTAAAGTCTACACCTTCCCTAACCCTAAACCCAACCATCACAGTTATTAACGTACAGCTGCGAATTGCGTAGGCTTTTATACTTACATGCTACCCATTGTTCTGTTATTTGCTGCCACAGGGGGTGACACAGAGTCGGCTAACTGCTAAGTAAATGAATATAATAATATATCAAATAAATTGGTTGTGGATAAATGTGGTAAAAACTCATGAAAACATTTGGTGAAAATGTTCTCTGTTAGGTATTTCCACCATCTTGTCAACAAGATGTCATTGTGATATCTCGCATGGGTTAATGGTATCTCGATAACTGCAAGTTACACCTCTCTAACTTACAAGTTACGCCCCTTCATCTTACACCCTCGTCTTGCAGTCTGCAGACAGATACACTTGGTTTAAATTAATGTAATCTCCCCAGGGGGCGCAGTCCAATGAAATGGCTTTTTGTTTGCATGTTGTTTTTTAATGTAACTAATCTAATAACTTTTTTTTTATCTTAATAAACTATTCATTTACTCATTCATTTTCTTTTCAGCTTAGTCTCTTTATTAATCTGGGGTCACCACAGCGGATTGAACCGCCAACTTATCCAGCACGTTTTGAATAAAATATGACAATTCTAATAGTTTGATGAAATTAATTAGATTTTTGAAAATCACCACCCCTCATTGTCCCACAACTCCCCAGGAGGTCTAGACCCTCATATTAGGAACCAATGAATTCATGTACAATGCATGGTCTTCATTGAATGTATTTGTGCTTCTGTTGACTTTAGATTCTGAGTAGATTATGGTTGTGCTTGAAATCTTCACTGTAGAGAAGCTGCTGGTTTTTTTTAGAAATACTGGAA